>NC_092028.1:1177743-1460243 GCF_042242105.1 Pempheris klunzingeri
GGGCCGGGGTGCTGCAGTGGGAGGGGGGCACGGGGGTCCTTCGGGGCAGGCCTGGCCCCTGAACGCCCCCCCCCCCCCCCCCCCCACATGTCTGGTTTGTGTAGCAGAAACAACAGACACTAACTGCTGTTATTAATGTTTGTCCAGAGGTTTTATTTCAGGAGCGTCCAGCCCGGAGGAGATCGGCTTCACGTCCTGGGGGGGGGGGCACCTGGACGGTTACCTGGACTCTTTAAACGTCCACCTTCAACATTTCAACATCAACTGGTTTTCACTTTGTCTCCCATTTAAATCAACTTAAGAAGATTTGTCTCATTTCACAACACTTTTATTACAAAAACACCTTTTCATCACATCAGTGGCAGTTTGCTCCTTTTTATTCATCCTACTTTCTACCAGACCTGAGGAACCACAGCCAGGGTGCCGCTCACTTCACTGTCAGAGGAGAACAATCATCAGAGCGAAATTTGGAGAAACAGTTGATAATTCAGTGAGAAATAAAAGGCAAGAAAAGAGGATTAAGTTGTAGTTTTGTGAGAAAAAGTGAGAAAGACAAGTTGTAATATGAGATTAAGTCAATTCACTACTGACAAAGACAAGACATGTTAAGATAAGTTGTAATATTACTGCACGAAACACTAATAAAGTTATTTTCTTAGAATAAATCACATGACTTACAGAATAAAGGATTAAATTCACAAGAATACGTCTGACTTTGGGGAAAATAGTCCGTTTAAAGGGGAAATAATAATAATAATAGGGTTAAAAGGCCTTTTTACATTATTCTTATTTATTAGTGTTCGTTAATATTAATTTATTTTAAGACTCCTAATTGTGTCTTTAACATCTGACAAAACTTTCAATTCTGACTCTTTCTTGCAAAGTGGCAACTTAATTCTCCAAAAATCAGATTTTTCTTTCTTTTTTCTTCTGAACTCCAGATTATGTGGTAAAACCATTTCTCAAAATTAGACTGAAACAACATCAAGACTGACGTTTATGGTTTAAACGTTTGAATTAATCTCACGATATCACCACTGTTTTCTCCAACTCTTTATTTTCACATTATTATGACTCCATTTTAGTAATAATGTTAAACTTTTCTCTCCTAAAATTAAAACTTTGCCTGATAATTTTACGACTTTTGTCCGAAAAAAACAGGCCTTTATCTATAAAGTTTATTTCGTCTTAATTCTTGAAGTCTCGGTTGGTTTTTCTCCCCCAACAGTCGCTCTGACACCCGACCGTCATCGCAGGCTGTTTCCCAAATGTTCCTTTTTGTCGTTTTTCCTGAATATTCGGTCACATGACGTAAGCCCCGCCCCCTCCCGGGCCTCCGCTCCAATCACATTGTCCGTCTGTCTTCACAGAGATCGGGACTTTAATGGATGTAAACAACCACTTCTGTACAAAAGAACCAAACAGAAACGACCCCAAGCTTTAGATAGAAAACAACGCAACCATCAAACTGAAGAGATTTAACTGTACAATTCGTAAAGTCAGAAATTCATGAGGTCTTCGTCCGTCCGTCCGGCGCGGCTGCACCCGTCCTCTCAGCTGAACGGATAAAAAACACCACACCAAATGTTTCTCCTTGAGTTACTGCGTCTCTCCGCTCATACATAAAATAGAGTCTCCGTTAGTATTTGCCTATTTACAGGGCTGCACTATGTACACCGTGTGTTCCTCATCGCGGATCCCGGCCAGTCACGGGATCTGCCGGGATCCGCGAGGAGGCGCCCACACCCAGGAAGTGGTCCTGAGAGAGCCACCGCCACACTAGTGATGATGTCATCTTCGCTGGGTTTCACGCTTGGCGCCCGACCGCCCCGCACGACTCCAGCACGACAAGAACCTCAAGAACCGCATGTACGGAGCCCCACGCCGCCTGACACCATGTGTTCTCCGTAGTTTACACTGATGGTCTCCGGAGTTAGGGTTAGGGTTGTGTTCTTGGTAGTTTATACTAGTGTTTTCGTAGGTTGAACTTGTGTTCTTGGTACATTGAATTACTTTTCTTTGTACTCTAACCAACCTTTTTTGGTAGTTTGAACTTGTGTTCTTGGTAGTTTTAACTATTATTCATGTTAATTTGACCCTCTGTTCTTAGTAGTTCACACTTGTGTTCTTAGTAGTTTGAACTCGTGTTCTTGGTAGTTTATACTGGTGTTCTTAGTAGTTTGAACTCGTGTTCTTGGTAGTTTATACTGGTGTTCTTAGTAGTTTGAACTCGTGTTCTTAGTATGTTCTTGGTAGTTTATACTGGTGTTCTTAGTAGTTTGAACTCGTGTTCTTAGTATGTTCTTGGTAGTTTTTTACTGGTGTTCTTAGTAGTTTGAACTCGTGTTCTTAGTATGTTCTTGGTAGTTTTTTTACTGGTGTTCTTAGTAGTTTGAACTCGTGTTCTTGGTACAACTAATTTTCTTTGTACTTTGACCAACTTTTCTTGGTAGTTTGAACTAGTAATTTTTACTTTTGTTCTTGGTAGTTTGAACTAATATTCCTGGTAATTTGACGTTCTGTTCTCAGTAGTTGTACTAGTGTTCTAGGTAGTTTATACTAGTGATCTTGGTAGTTTATATTAGTGTTCTTGGTAGTTTATTCTAGTGTTCTTGGTAGTTTGAACTAGTGTTCTTGGTAGTTTACACTAGTGTTCTTGGTAGTTTATACTAGTGATCTTGGTAGTTTACACTAGTGTTCTTGGTAGTTTGAACTAGTGTTCTTGGTAGTTTATACTAGTGATCTTGGTAGTTTATACTAGTGATCTTGGTAGTTTACACTAGTGTTCTTGGTAGTTTACACTAGTGTTCTTGGTAGTTTACACTAGTGTTCTTGGTAGTTTATACTAGTGATCTTGGTAGTTTACACTAGTGTTCTTGGTAGTTTACACTAGTGATCTTGGTAGTTTACACTAGTGTTCTTGGTAGTTTACACTAGTGTTCTTGGTAGTTTACACTAGTGTTCTTGGTAGTTTACACTAGTGTTCTTGGTAGTTTATACTAGTGATCTTGGTAGTTTACACTAGTGTTCTTGGTAGTTTATACTAGTGATCTTGGTAGTTTACACAAGTGTTCTTGGTAGTAGTAAACCGGTGTGAGGACTCCGTACCAGATCAGGTCTTGTCGTGGTGGAGACGGTTGGGAGGTTTGGTCCCGTCCAGAATCAAGACGCCTCAGTTCCAACATCAGTGTTCAACGACTTCTGTCTGAGTTCAACTCTTATTAAACACAACAGTCGGACTTCCTGTTTATCGAGCTCCCCAAACCACCAAAATAAGAGCCTGGTTGTAAAACTAAATCCACGTGAAATAAATTTACATTAGTTTGGAGTTGTTGAGTGTGAAACCTGGACTCCGGTCCGGCTCTGACGCGGACCGCAGGCGGACTTGTGTCTGGACGGGACCGGCCCGGCTGAGCTTTCACAAACAGGATGTTATGGTACAGATGGAGGAAGTCTCACCGGCCACCAGAGCTGAGCACAGAGAACATCTTTCAAAACATTTACACCTTTTCACAGATTTTTTACAAACACATGACGCACTGAAGAGTTTCATCCCAACCACCACATCTCATCTCCCGTCTGACTCGTGTAGTTTAAGGACTTTACGGATAAAAGAACCATTCAAAAATAATACCATCATACTTCGGCTGTAATCTCAGAATATTATACAACTCTTTAATCATTAAGGTGTGACTTTATCTCAACAGATCATGATTTGTCTCGCACTGTCTGACTTTATCTCATGATTACAACTCTCAGGGTCTGTGAGCAGCCGGAGGGCTTAGAAAGGTTAGAAACTACACACTGATACAACATCTGGGGAGAAACTCTTCAGCGCTCTGCGAAGAAAAGAAAAGAAAAGAAACTAAATAAACCCTCAATCTCTAATAATTTTGTCAGGAGCGACTCGTCACACCTTTCCTCCAAATAAAACACATGATTTCACCACAGTTCTGGTGCCGGCTCCTCTAAATGGGACAAAATGGCGTCAGACTGAGGTTTCTCACACCGTTCAGACTGTTTCCAGACTGTTTCTCAGACCTGGTGGTGATCACAGCAGCAAAACGACGACTCTGATAGCAGGTTTCTATTATTATATTAATATGACTGAAGTGTGATCAGCTGTACAAACACAGAACCAATCGACCGCAACACAAACTGGACTCAACTGAACTGAACTCTACTGAAAATCTAGAATAAAGAGTAAACAAAACCTCTCTGTGTCTCTGAGCCCTGAGGTTTGGCAAAAGTGCTTCGTTGCTGCGATAAGCTGACCAACCGGCTTCACTTCCCGCCGCTCCGTTATTGCCTGGGACCCCGACCCGCCAGCCCACCGAACCGACCGACGGCAGGGCAGCTCCGCGGGGCCGATCGGGTCCTTCCTCGTAGCCGATTGGTCGTTGGGGTGCGACAGCGGTCAGATCCCAAACGCTGAGAAAAGTAAAAGTCGACTCACTTGTATGTTTGTTTTCATCTCTCAGGTGTGATGTCATCACGTAAACGCAGCCGATTGGCTGCCGGTCCGAGCATCAATGACAGTCACTTTCTTAAAGGGCCATACCCATGTTTTTCTCCCCACCTTTTAGCCCATTTGCGCCAACTCTCACCGCCGACACGCCATTCTCCAAAACAGCTTTTACAGATTTTAGGAAAAGTTTTTGAATCTTCCAGACAATCAACCAACTGTTTCACCTCGTTTCACAACCTAAACCTGCAGAGACGGCGCCGCGTTAAGGTCAAACGTTTACTGGAGCCCAAACTTCCTGAACGCAATCGACTGGTGACCAATCGGCGTCGGTCAGTACTTTCATCCAGGTACTCTGCTCGGGGTACTTCTACTACTCTGTACTTTTCCTGCACTACATTTATCTGACAGCTTCAGTTACGTTACACACAAAATAAATGTATTATTGCAAGTTAGGTGTTTTATGAGGGGGGGGGGTGGGGGGGGCTACCCGGCAGTACATTAAGTCATTAAAATGATCAATAATACACATTATTCCTCAATGAAGCCATCCTGCACAATCAGAACCTTTATCCTGGCTGTTTCTGTCCATCTTGTGTAAAACCTCGTTCTTTCCCACTTGAGAGCATCAAGACTTTGTTCTTTTAGAATGATTCACTGTCACATGAGCCAAAGTTTGTGTCCCTGCTCTGGTATAGGTTGATATGTGGGGGGGTGCAGTGTGAAAGTGAAATCATCAGCGCTCCCTGGTGGACAGAGTCTGTCATGGAGGACAGTTTCAAAGGTCTGCTGTGTTTATAAACAGATAAATATGGTGATCATGTGATCGGATATCGTGTGACTGGTCTGCAGGTTGATTTTTGTAGAAATGAGGTGTGACATAAAAACACTGTTTGGACAATGGGCGGCAGTGGTTTGTAGTAAACTGGTTAAAACACAAAAACAGCGGTATGGTCCTTTAAAGTGAGCACGATGTGAACTGTCCGACCCGCCTGTTGGATCACAAAACACCGTGAGAGACGTTCAATGGCGACGCTCGCCATCAAAGTCCTGAAACAACACGCAGAAAAGACAGAGGAGTCGCCGAACGTCCTCGGACTGAAGCTGAAACCACGTTCAGTAGAAAACCAGCATCTACGCACTCTGATCCAGCAGGGACACATCCACACAAACACGTCCGTGAACGCACCCAAAGTGTCCAGCACATGCACTGTCAGTGAACACATCGTCACAGTTTAGGTTAAAAGCTGGAGGTCCTGGCTGACGGAGACCACAGCGGCAGATCCTCCCGCGGTTCACTGTGAGTCTCCTTGTTTCGTCTGTTCCTGCAGAGAAAAGATCCTGGAACAAAGAAAGAAACCACGACACGAATCTGTCGTTCATGCCGGCGTCTTTTTGTCCTCCAGTGAACGTTTCCTCCGTCTGCACGTCGGCGTCTCTGCTCAGCTCCAGTGTTTGGTCCCAAACAGGAAGTTGGATCCATGTTTGGGTGTCTATTACCCAGAACACCCCTCTCTGTGGAGCTGAACCGACCCAAATATCCAACTTTCCTACAGCTGATTTTGGAAAAAGAGGCTGTTGGGAAAGTTTCTCCAGGACTGTTTGTGCAGAGAGACGACAGGAGACCGTCGTCCTCTGGAGCCTTTTCGCTCCGCGAAGACAAACCTGAGACGTGTTGAGGCAGTTCGTCCTGACTGGGTCGTCTTTTCTCAGACTGTTGGAGCAAAAGCTAGACTGGAAATTACAGAAAGTTGGAAAAGAAACCCGTCAAAGAGCTTTAAAATGTGGGCGCGACCTTCACAGACAACGCAGCGTAGCGTAGCTTAGCATTAGCTTAGCATTAGCCCGCAGGCGACGGAGAAACAACAGAGCTGTAAAGTCCTCCTGCTGACCTGAGGCCACAGTTTTCCTTCCCCGTGAGCTCTGTGACCAACAAACACGTCGCTGACTGAAAGCTGCAGGCTTCACTTCACCGTGGAAATATGGCGGCACGGACTCTGGTGTGTTTCTGCAGCCGTCTGGAGGCTCCTCTTCACGTTCGATCCCCACTGACGCCTCAAATACACGTTACTACATGTCACTGTGGTTCGCCCAAAACAAATATGGCGGCTTTCTCACACATGATTCCAGCGGCGGTTTTTAAATGAGCATCTGAAGATGAAACGACGTTTAGATCTTTACGAATCGACACCTGACAGTCGAACTAGAGCTGAAGACACGTGAACCATCAATAACTGAATCGAACGGTGGATTCGGTGAAGCGTGACACGCCCACTAAAAGCCTTTCCTGTCTGAGGGGTAAAAGTTGGCGTGACTGAGATTGAATATAAGACAGCGTTACGTTTGGGTGGTTTGACATCAGACAGGCGCCGTATCGCTCCTGTTCCCCAGGAAACGGGGTCAGGTGATCCGAGGAAACAGGAAGTAAACGGGAGGAGGATTCATTTCTTCTTCTTCACCGTGGATCAGTGTGTCGTCACCTTTTGTTTGTTTGTGACGTTTGAAAAGAGCTTTTAACGAGCGAGCAAACTCTTTCATCTTGTTTTGTGGTTTTAAAGCTGTGAAGGTCTTTAAATGCATCGCAGCGTGTCTGAACAGCTTCCAACACGCTAACGTCACGTGTCCTGAGGTCTACGGGGTTTCTGATGTAAACAGCTTTCTTTACTTCCTTCCTCATTAGAAGCACTTCCTGCTCCGCTGACATGACAGTGATTAAAAAAAAGACTTTGTAGAAAAGCGTTGCTGTTGTAGTTTTGGGGACTTTTCCTGGTGGTTACTTCACTGACTGCTCTGGGACACTGGCGGACAGTTTACAGACTGAACTGTTGATGGAGCATCGCTGATAAAACTCATCACTGCATCAGAAAAGAAAAAAGGTTCTGGTTCTGGTTCTGGTTCTCCTCCTCCAGGGTCACAAACTCTTGTTTCCTGTTTTATTTCTCCAGAGGGACTCAAACGCACCACGCGGTGACTCTTCCTCCTCACGCTCGCCTTCACCACCAACGTCCCCGACAGCAGCCGTCAGGGCGAAGACATCCGGAGGTTCACACCAGCGGGAAAAAGGACTCACGACCAGTTTTTGGTGGCTGCCGGGCTGCTGGCAGTGTTCGGATTGGTCGGCCGCCGATGGGGGAGGAAGAGGAGGGAGAGACGAAGAAGCAAGTTTAAACTGAAGGGACAGAAGCAGTTTGGACGAAGGAGGAGAAGAAGCTCCTCCTGTCTGCTGATCAACGCTGACGGCGGCTTAGTGTGGAGACGAGGATGAAGAGGAGGAGGAATCTGCAGCATTTTTTACTCCTTCCTCCACCTATTCCTCCTCCTCCTCCTCCTCCTCCTCCTCTTCCTCCTCCTCCTCCTCCTCTCCTCCGTCCCTTTATGTGTCTTTGGGCTCCAGTTTACAGGACATGTCGAACAGCAGGTTCTGGTTGTCGATCACCTGTAACTGGCGGACGTAGGCCTTCGTCTGCAGGTGGGAGGGGGACGTCTCTGTATCCATGGCTACCAGGTGGCACAGGAAGAGGCAGACACAGACAAAAAAAACACTGATGTCATTTCTATAAAATAAGATCCATCATTTATCAATACATTCTTTCAAAGATCTCCTCCTGTCTGCTGTGACGCTGTAAATGTCCCCGTCGTGGGACTAATGAGGGAATAACTTACCTTATACCTTAAATCTTATACCTTAGCTACGGCTCACACAGGTGCAGTGACACCACGTCGCCACCAGATGGAGACAAAGTTCAACACGTGTGTTTAGGAAGTAGCCACTTCAAAATAAAAGCATGTTACCAGTAACATGCACTACAGGCCGTGTGTCAGCGCTCACTGCACACACACAGACGTATTTTATCCTTTTATACTAACAGGATGTGATACAACACGTGTCTGTTGTCTCCACTTCTTAAACTTATTCTATGAACCCAAACTCCAGCTGTGAGCAGCTCCTCCATTTGCTTAGTTTGTTTCCTGTGCACTGCATTGTGGGAGAAAAATCAGCTGTGTTTAGTCTGACCTCTGTCTGCTCTGACTATTAATCGATATTTCCCACTATTCATTTTTTTCTATTAATCATTCATTTAAGTACATTTTCCTCCTGATACTTCTGTACTTCAGTAGAGGATCTGAAAACTTCCTCCATCTCTGTGACCAATCAAACGCAGCTGGAGCACCAAACTCTTTTTAGAAACTGAAGCACAACAGAGTCTGTGTGTGTGTGTGTGTGTGTGTGTGTCTGTGAGTGTGTGTGTGAGTGTGTGTGTGTGTGTGTGTGTGTGTGTGTGTGTGTGTGTGTGTGTGTGTGTGTGTGAGTGTGTGTGTGTGTGTGTTACCTAGCTGGCTGCTCCTGTATCGTCTGATGATCCTCACCATCTCTGCCACTTTATGCTGCAGGAGGAGGAAACAGGAAGAAGGAAGAGTTTGAGTTTCTCACCAAATTTTCTTCGTTTCACTTCATATTCTTGCTGAACTGAGTTCTGACTTCATCCTGACAACAAACTCATGAAGGAACCCGTGAATTGATGTAAAGAGTTACACCAGTGTTTCTCCCCCTGGGTCCTCTCTGTCCACATCCTGGTGTCACTGACAGGCTCAGAGTGTTATTCTAAGTGTGTGACAGCATCATGGAAAGGATCCCTACAGAGAGAGACCTGGAAGATCCTTTTGGTTTAACCACAAACAGCACACACACCAGACTACATTCACTAAAACAGGGATTTTAGCTCACAGAGCACAATAACTGGCTGGCCTGGTTACAATAATTTTAGTGTTTTAACATGTTAGTTTGAATCCAAACTAACAATTTAACGGTTTCAAAGTCGCACAACAACACAGTTAAACTAACCAATCCAGGCAGCAGCAGACCAGCAGCTCCTGTGTTCTTCGAGGTAAAATGACTGTTTTTGTGAATGGAGTCTGGTGTGTTTGAAGAGAACGATAACAAAAAGGATCTTACAAGTCTATCTCTGTAGGGATCCTGTTATGATAAATCTGCAGGAAACATTTAAATGTCTCAACACAGGAGCTGTTGGTCTACTGCTGCCTTCATCGGTTTGTGGAATCACGATGCCAAACTGTGAATGAATGTGGAGGAAAAAACACTGATCATAAGTTTGGGCAGACCAGATGTATCATATTTGCTGTACTTGCCACACATTTCCCTCTCTGAGACGTCGTCAGCATGATCAATAGTTTCCTGAAAACCTGTGACACGTCCTCTGTCCTCTAGTGGATATAATCACTTCAGATTTTCTCCCGTAATTCATAGTAAAGTGTTGAAAATGTGCTAATTAAACGTGACACAGCAGCAGGTATTTAAGATAATTTACCTCTAAATCTCCAATCTGCACTCTCAACCACAACAACCAAATACACTGATCTGATATCTAACTCAACTCATAAAAGATTTAAATGTCATTAGGGTGGAAATGATTTTTCTGAGTGTGAATATCTGAAAAAAACACATAAATGAAACACTTTCTGGCTCTTTGATCCGTCAAGTTTCAGAGCGTTTAACTCACAGGAACAAACTTAACAGAGAAACAAAAGAGAGTTTTAGGAAATGAGTTTAAAATGAAGCGGCGGCCATGTTGAATATCTCCATTAAAACAAGAAGAAGTCTGTGGTTTGAATGTTTCTCTGCAGGCCTGATTCTGTCCGGCAGAGACGGAGACAACGACACAAGTACGACTGTATGTGAACGTTTCCGGGCTGGAGGAACTCACCATCTTCTCAAAGTTGACGAGTTCACCGTGAAACGTCTTACAGCTCTCGTGGAGGAACGTCAGGTCTGACGGAGAGAGACAGGAAACAAAGCTGTTATGTCTTCATTCATGTGTCACCCATAAAGATTAAAGCAAGGAATAATACAATAAGGACACTAAGAAAATAAGAGATGGCGGACCCCGCCACCTTCCTAACCTGCACCGAGCTTCTTTTCACTGGACGTATTTAATTACCTCTGATCCTTGTGAATGTGACTGTCTTTACTTTTTGACTGTGACTCTGTTTCATGTGGTGCTGCAGTCTCGGCCAAAGCGTCGTTAATGAGAACAGTTACTGTTTGATCGATCCAGTAATATTACCGGTTATCTTCTCGGCCACAACAAATTGATTATTGGCAATTAAATTCCACGGCGGTGCGATTCTGTTTTCTACCACAGGGGGCGCTCTTCTAATTCAACACTTCAGCTTTAATCACTTATTTATTTATTTATTTATTTCTGTTTTTAACCATCTAATTCACTTCAATTCGTCTTCCCCTGGTTGTGTTGCCATGGAGACAGAGAGCTTAAAGCTGCGTGCACACACACACACACACACACACACACACACACACACAAGCATACAGTGTGTACAGTGTGTACAGTGTGTACAGTAATCTCATTTAAAGTCTTTTCAAACGGAATGAGAGAAAGTAGAAGGAAGACAAGTGTGTGTGTGTGTGTGTGTGTGTGAGTGTGTGTGTGTGTGTGTGTGTGTGTGTGTGTGTGTGTGTGTGTGTGTGAGTGTGTGTGTGTGTGTGTGTGTGTGTGTGTGTGTGTGTGTGTGGACACCCGCTGGGTTAAATGAGAGCAGTTGAAAACGAGATGAAAAGAAAAACTGGAGCGAAGAGGAAAACTGGCGATGAAGAGGAGTCTTTGAAGTGACTGAATGTGTGTGTGTGTGTGTGTGTGTGTGTGTGTGGCAGGTTAACAGTAACATGGAGCTGATTAGCCTGATTAGCCAGGAGTGCTAATTAGCGAGGTGGGGCTAACGTGCTAACAGCAGCTTCACATCTGGTCCACAGCTGGAGGAGAGCGGCGTCTCGGGGGAAGAATAAACGATCCGGTGATGAACTGATGGACCAGAATCAGCTCAGCGCTGCTGGTTGGCGTAGTTTGGTCTCTACTTCTGCTCCGGGAGACGACACGACGAGGGTCATGTGACCATCAGCGGGCTAACAGACCTGCTAGCACGCAGGAGGCGTTTAAGGTCTCTAAGGACTCACGGCCTCGACGACGAGGAGACAAACCTTCAGCTCAAAGTGTTCATTTAGACTCAGCGACAGTCGGCCTCACCTTTGAGCAGCAGAGGCGTGAAGGGGATCAGCGGCGGCCTCAGACTGGTGATCAGGTCTCTGTAGGACTTGTGGTTCCTGGAGGGGTCCTTTAGGGCCAGAGGAGCAGATTCTAACATTAATACTCTTTTTATTCTCAAACTGATCAGCATGACGCAGGCGTTAGTCAGAGCTTAACCTCTGACCTCTGAACATCAGTGCTGCTGATGTTGATGCTGATTATAAACCACATCGGAGCATCTTTTACTCACCGCAATGCTCTCAAACTGCTGGAACTGCTTCCTGAACTTTCCCGGGAGACCCTGAATGCATCACACACACACACACACACACACACACAGAGTCATTTTAACATCGGACACACTAAAACACACCAGAGAAGCTGAACGGCTGCAGTGCAGAGCTGGGACATGAAACGCTCTCCGTGTAATTTATGTCGGTGACTTTGGACGTCTTCTCCTCGATATTCATGGAGCAGCCAAACGTAACAATTGTGCGTAAACGTCTGGCCCAGATGTAGGTTCACGTGTTCTGTAAGGACACGGACGTCGGCATTGAGTTTAGATCAGAATTCACTGATTTAAAGGATCTCTGAACACTAAAGTGACCGAGCGCCTTTGGTTTGGTTTTTAAAACGCTGTTAAAAAGGTAAAGAGGGAAACAGTGGTCCTCCGACATCTGACCTCATCAGCCTGGACACACCTCAGCATCACCATGAAACCAGCGCTCTGAGACATCCAGGAGCATTTAGCCCACATTTGAAGTCTGTCCTGATCAGTAACAGCTCACAATAGAAAAACAAGAACCAAGACTGAAGGAGATTCATCAACTTTTCCCTTAATGACTTTCTGCAAGCAGATCTTTAATAATTGATCAGTTGACGGTTAATGAGGGACCACCTGTCGAGGATATACCTGCTCCCCAGAGGATGAAGCATTCCTTCACATCAGCTCAGCTACAGGAAGTCAGATCTTTGCTAATGTGCTCAGTAACTTGTGTTAACGGCATCAAACCACGTGAAAACCGTTGTTTTCTATTTAAACCTGCACGTGTTTTCCCATCAGCCCACTGTGGATGAACATGGCAGGTCGTCGAGCTGTCAGGTGAGTGTTTTACCTCCCAGGTGAGGCGTAGTCTGCTGACGGCAGGGTTGTCCAGACCCAGAACCACGGCGAGGAACGACAGCAGGTCCTGCTGCTGCTTACAGCTGAAATACACACACACATTAGCCTTTCTACGGACATGTAGAATTTTGTACATATATATTTACATATACTGTGTATATTGTTATATTCCTTTTATTAGACTTTAGTGTTATTCCATTCTTATTTTATTTTGGAACTAATCTTTGGAACTTATCTTGCACTAAATTGGAGCAGCGCCCCTAATTTCATTGTATTGCAATGACAATAAAGGCTATTCTATTCTAAATGAGGAAATACGTCATTCAGACAGATGAGACGTTTAAATGTTTCTTGCAGGTTTGTTTTAACAGGATCCCTACAGAGATAGACTTGTTATCATTCTCTTCAAACACACCAGACTCCATTCACAAAAACAGCCATTTTACCTCACAGAACGCAGGAGCTGCTGGCCTGCTGCTGCCTGGATTGGTTAGTTTAACTGTGTTGTTGTGCGACTTTGAACCCGTTAAAAGGTTAGTTTGGATTCAAACTAACATGTTAAAACACTAAAGTGATTGTAACCAGACCACCAACTTCTGTGTTCTCTGAGGTGAAATGTTTTTGTCAATGGAGTCTGGTGGCTTTGAAGAGAGCGATACAACATCTGTTTGTAGTTAAACAAAGATTTGCTAAAGAGTTTGTCCACCATCTCGGCCCCCGTGTGATATAATTATGGGACCCAGTTTCCCGTCTGGACTCACAGTGCTGCGATCTTGATGAACTTGCGGAGCAGCTGGACCCTCTTCGGCAGCGACTGACACTGCAGGATCTCCGTGGCGACCCAGTGCTGCACCTCACTGCAGCGCTGCAGAACCAGCTCCAGGTTTAGGGGGCGCCAGCGGGACTGCTCACCGTGAAACACATAGCACACAAACTCCACCTGCAGGAGACACCAACGAAGAAGAAGACAAGCAGGGCTGTAAACTCTGACTGTTGACTTTTGAGCAGCGAAGAAGACATTATAGAGAACATTACATTACCAAGAACACCAGACCAAAACTTTCGCTACTTTGCTGCCTTTTTGATCCTTTCACAGCGCATGAATTCTCCTCACGTTCTGTGTAAGGAAGTAACACGGGCGTTTCCCATGGCAACCGATAGCTGGCATTCCTATTACTTATTACTTCTTATTATTCAGTCCAAATATCGTTAGCTATGAACAGCAGGCTATTGGAGGGGGGAGGGGAGGGAAAATCCCCCGTGTAGGGGCCGTTCAAATTCATTACGTACAACGGAGACGCTTTTTCTAATGCAGCAAGCACACTGCAGGTCATGTGACAAGAATTAACCAATGAGCTCCACAGGATTTGCTTCCCCCACTTTCCGTCTAACGACTTAGCGAAATGCGGCTGCTTTAACACAGCTAGCTGTAAGGGTTAGCTAACTGTAACAGTTTGCTAGCTGTAACGGTTAGCTAGCTGTAACAGTTTGCTAGCTGTAACGGTTTGCTAGCTGTAACGGTTAGCTATCTGTAACGGTTTGCTAGCTGTAACGGTTTGCTAGCTGTAACGGTTAGCTAGCTGTAACGGTTAGCTATCTGTAACGGTTTGCTAGCTGTGTTTTCTTGCTGGGTTAAATAATTCGAGTGTTAGCAGTAGTGAAACCTTCCCGAACACTTTGGATAAAAGTTGACACGACTTCTGAACGTTCGCCAACCGTGTATCGATAAATCTGCGGAGCTGTCCACGGTGCTGAAGCAGCAGACAGGCTGCTCATTTTATTTCAGTCCTGTCTCACTAAAGTCCCACTGTGCTCTCGCCTCGCTCACGATGGCTATGAAGCTCTTCAGCAGGGTAATGCAGGGAGCCATAAGCAAAGGCAGGAACGAAACCCCCCTCAGATAATACACTGATACTGACGCAGTGATAAACAGAAACTGTCAGGCCGACCTCGTGCACACAGCTGAAGAGCTCCCAGTCAAACACCACCAGCTGATTGGCCACCTCCTCTGCTGACATGTCATGGAGTTTGCTGTCGCCCGGCGTCCAGTGGATCTCCTCGGGAAGAGGAAGCTGAAGATGCAGAAACCATCAGATTATTAAACACGCACACAGTTTGCTCTTAGCTAAGTGTGTAACACCTGAAACACCAATAAAAACACAAAGAAGAAGAATGCTGCTCAGTCATTACGCCGTTACAGCCTCCCAACAAAACAACAAAGTCCCTAAAGTCTAAAAAACATAAACCTGTGCTCTTGTTGGCCGCATTCGCTCTCCAGTCAATCAATCAATCAAAATCAAGCATTCAGTCAGTTCCTCACCAGCGACTCGAGCTCGGAGGGTTCACAGGTGAACAGGTGAGTGTTGACTCCCAGCGTGGTGAACACGGCCTCGTCGCTGGGCCGAAACACCGCCTTTTCTGAACACACAAGCATCAACAGCATTTAGACTCACTCCTCTAAAAACGTCTCGGTAAAGTCGAGCGTCCGAGCGTCTCCTGACCTCCGGCTGACGTGACGGCCACCAGGATGAGGTTTCCGGGCAGAACCGGCTGGTCTTCACTGTACTGCAGCTTCTCCCTGACCAGAGCCAGGATCTCTCCGACCCGACAGGACAGGCGACTCCGGATGGTGACGTAGGAATGATCCGGAGTGTAGACCCGGCAGAAGACTGGGCACGCAAACAAGGAATACACAAGAATACTTTAAAAAGTAGGAGAGTGTAAGAATTCAATAAATGTCATCGTGACCGTCTGTGACACTTCACTTCTTCTTCTGTGATACGCAGGGTGCATTTAGCTTAGCTAAAGGCTGGAAGCAGGAAGAAACTGCTAGCCTAATTATATGGATCCAGCTTCTAGCTGCTATTAGCTTACAGTTAGCTTCTAGGTTCTATTAGCTTACAGTTAGCTTCTAGGTTCTATTAGCCTACAGTTAGCTTCTAGGTTCTATTAGCTTACATTTAGCTTCTAGGTTCTATTAGCTTACAGTTAGCTTCTAGGTTCTATTAGCCTACAGTTAGCTTCTAGGTTCTATTAGCTTACAGTTAGCTTCTAGGTCCTATTAGCCTACAGTTAGCTTCTAGGTTCTATTAGCTTACAGTTAGCTTCTAGGTTCTATTAGCCTACAGTTAGCTTCTAGGTTCTATTAGTATACAGTCAGCCTCTAGTTGAATTACCTTACAGTTAGCGTTTAGGTTATATTAGCCTACATTTACCTATGTCCAGTTAGCTTAGATTTAGCCTTGAATGTATGAGCCTTGTGTGTATGTGTGTGTGTGTGTGTGTGTGTGTGTCCTGGGTGTGTGTGTGTGTGTGTGTGTGAGTCCTGGGTGTGTGTATGTGTGTGTGTGTGTCCTGGGTGTGTGTGTGTGTGTGTGTGTGAGTCCTGGGTGTGTGTATGTGTGTGTGTGTCCTGGGTGTGTGTGTGTGTGTGTGTGTGTGTCCTGGGTGTGTGTATGTGTGTGTGTGTCCTGGGTGTGTGTGTGTGTGTGTGTGAGTCCTGGGTGTGTGTGTGTGTGTGTGTGTGTGTGTGTGTGAGTCCTGTGTGTGTGTGTGTGTGTGTGTGTGTGTGTGTGTGCGTGTCCTGGGTGTGTGTGTGAGTCCTGGGTGTGTGTGTGTGTGTGTGTGTGTGTGTGTGTGTGAGTCCTGGGTGTGTATGTGTGTGCGTGTCCTGGGTGTGTATGTGTGTATGTGTCCTGGGTGTGTATGTGTGTGTGTGTCCTGGGTGTGTATGTGTGTGTGTGTGTGTGTGTGTGTGTGTGAGTCCTGGGTGTGTGTGTGTGTGTGTGTGTGTGTGTGTGTGTGTGTGTGTGTGTGTGTGTGTGTGTGTGTGAGTCCTGGGTGTGTGTGTGTGTGTGTGTGTGTGTGTGTGTGCGTGTCCTGGGTGTGTATGTGTGTATGTGTCCTGGGTGTGTCAGTCAGTGTGTGATTTGTATATCAGACCACAGACTGCAGGTGTGCTTACATTTCAACTGTGTGTGTGTGTAATACAGCATAGTACAGCTTTTGTTTCTGTCCATGCAGGTGTGTTCAAGTATAAGTGTGTGTGTGTGTGTGTGTGTGTGTGTGTGTCGTACTCTCGTCGGAGCCTCTGAAGGCCTCTCTGGGCTGCAGACAGGCGTCGATGCGTCTGAAGTGTCTGAACAGAGGACGAACCTGCTTCTTCCTGCTTTCCTTCTCCTCATCAGAACTAAACACACACACACACACACACACACACACACACACAGTTATTCCAAATAGATGGCTGATGTGTGATAAACATATAAAGGTGACACATGATTCATACATGGTTAATAAATAATATGATTATAAATCTGTGTCATGAAGTCATCCTGTGTTTGACCAATAGGAATCAATGGACCACAAGTCTGCTGACCAATCACAATGCCAGGAGAGGAGCGTGTGTGTGTGTGTGTGTGTGTGTGTGTGTGTGTCTTACGGGCAGTGTAGGATCTCGGTCCATCTCTGCAGTTTGAGGACGTCCTCCACCAGCTCAGGATACCGACTCAACTCCTGAACCGCACACAGGTACAGCTCCTACACACACACACACACACACACACACACACACACACACACACATAAAAACAAACACATCTGTGACCACACGTGTGTGTTTGTGCTGAGCTGAGTCAGTCCTGTTACCTTGACAACGCTGAACACCTTGTCAACCAGGTGCCAAAAACAGCAGTCCCCACCCTGCAGAGGTGTGTGTGTGTGTGTGTGTTATTGTTATTAAAGGGAAATTCTGCTGTTTTTATTTCACTTTCTGTTTGGCTTCAGACCGCGATCATCATCACTGAGGTCGTGTTTGTCAGGATCTGCTTTGGTAACAGTAACGTGTGTGTGAGTGTGAGTGTGTGTGTGTGTGAGTGTGTGTGAGTGTGAGTGTGTGTATGTGTGTGTGAGTGTGTGAGTGTGTGTGTGTGGAGGTTTTATCAGGTTTATGATCATTAACAGGGACTCAAACGAAGCTCCAGACCAGAAGCCCCGTTCACAAACGCTGAGTAGGCACAGAAGAAGGGGGGCGCCACTTTCTGAGCAGCCATTACTAAACGCCGACCTCGGCGGGAGAGTGTGCGCTCCTCCACGGACACTTTGACCCCTGCATCCGCACATAAAGTGGAGAAGTGACACACAGGTGGTTTTCACGACTTCAGAGGAGGACATGTTCTGAGTTGTGACGTGTCTAGCTAGCCAAACTGTTAGCCGACGGTGAGTTCTCCTGTCGTAACCGCGACCACAGAGCTTCCTGTATTTCCTGGTTGTGTTGTTTCCTGTGTGTATCACTGTGTGTATTTCCTGGTTGTGTATCATACTGTGTGTGTTTCCCATGATGCCCTGCAGCGTCGGAGGCTTCGTTCATTCCTGTCAAAGCTGCTGAGTGGTGCATGAAATCAAAAAAGTTTGACTTCTTGGGTGTAAAACTAAAAGTTAGCCAGCTAACTTCCTGTTAGCCCTGAGCTAACTTCCTGTTAGCCCTGAGCTAACTTGAATGGGGACAAAAAGATTTAATCGTTCGGCTCTTCCAGACTTTCCAAATGTTCTCTGACTGAATGGATCAAACTGTGACGGTGAGACGAGTCATTTCACAATAATACACACAGAGTGATACACACAGGAAATAACAACCAGGAAATACACACAGAGTGATACACACAGGAAATAACAACCAGGAAATACACACAGAGTGATACACACAGGAAATAACAACCAGGAAATACACACAGCCCAACGGCGTCACATGACGGACGCCACTGACACTGTTTGGCCACCAGGTGAGACTGGCTTCAGATCCTGGAGACCTTCCTGGGGGGCCGGTGTTTCCTGGTTGTGTTGTTTCCTCTGTGTGTGTGTGTGTGTGTGTGTGTGTGTTTTACTGTGTGTGTTACTGTGTGTGTGTGTGTGTTTTACTGTGTGTGTGTGTTACTGTGTGTGTGTGTTACTGTGTGTGTGTTACTGTGTGTGTGTGTGTGTGTGTGTTTTACTGTGTGTGTGTGTGTTACTGTGTGTGTGTGTGTGTGTGTGTGTGTGTGTGTGTGTTACTGTGTGTGTGTGTGTTACTGTGTGTGTTACTGTGTGTGTGTGTTACTGTGTGTGTGTGTGTGTGTGTGTGTGTGTGTGTGTTACTGTGTGTATTACTGTGTGTGTTACTGTGTGTGTGTGTGTGTGTGTGTGTGTGTGTTACTGTGTGTATTACTGTGTGTGTTACTGTGTGTGTGTGTGTGTGTTACCTTGGGGAAGCTGTTGCTGCGCTCCCCCTCCTCCTGCAGCAGCTCTCTGTAGGTGTCCAGGTATCGAAACGCCACGTTCAGCACCGCCTGCTTCCTCTCTCCTCCGTCCATCACTCCCTCGCTCTCTCCCTCCGTCTCTCCTCCTCCCGCTCTTCTCTCCCCCTCCGCCTCCCTCCCTCCCCCCTCGCCCTCCTTCCCCTCCGTCTCCAGAGAGAATCTGTTAAAGTTCAGAGGTTAAGGAGGAAACAAGCAGCCGTCTGTGTCTCAGCTTCATCACCTTCGTCTTTACGGTAAACTGATGACACCGTGAAGCAGAGCGGCGTTTCCCCCACAGCTTTGGACGGAAGGGAACGCGACAAATACATCATTATCATTATTATTATCATTATTAGAACATAATCAGCCGACCAACAGAACAATCAGAACACCTTCAACCACCAGCATCAACCAGAAGTATCTAAATAACCATGAATCATCTGTAATGAGCTCCGGTTGACTGTTTCAGGCTCACAGAGCAGCAGCAGCTCTGATGTCTGAGACACCGCCATGATGACCCACATACCACTGAGTGCACGCACGCACACACACACGCACACACACACACGTGCACACACGCTCGCACACACACACACACGCACGCACACACACACGTGCACACACACACACACGCACACACACACACACGTGCACACACACACACACGCACACACACACACACGTGCACACACGCACACACAGTTGTTTTTATGTCTTTCTGACTCTGAGGTCTGGTTTCTGTGGATGCTAAAAGTATTTGGGATGCTCTGAGATTTGGAACTACAATTCCCACAATGCTTTGGGGAATCCAAGCAGGAAGTATCATTACGTTTGGAAGTAAAACGATTAGTCAAGCTACAGAAAACTGATTTCATGCTGATGCAACTATTTCGATGATCGACTAATCGTCCATAAAGTAATTTATGTTTAGGTTTATTCTGACATTTTTATTCACCTAACGGTTGCTGTGCTGTTACACTGGTGACGCCGTGAATCTCACAGGTCACATTCACCGGAGATGCCGGCAGAGAACCGACCACGAACCGGGCAGCAGCGAGCGGCCTGCGACAGAGAGCCGACCTTGATCCACCGAGTCCCTGAACGCCTCATCATCGTGTTTTTATTAATCTTATTTCCTTAGCAGATGATTTCTCTGTTTTGATGAAGACGAGTGTTTCTCTCCCTCCACCCCCCCACTCTTCTTCCGCCTACATCCCTCTGTGCTCTACTTCCTGTCCTCCTCCTCCTCCTCCCTCCAGCTCTTCATCTCTCCCTCCCTCTGTGTGGGTGAGGATCAGAGAGGACCACTACCACTGTCACTGCAGAGAAAAAGAAAGCACTGTTTGCATTTTAAATGACGCAGCATCAACTCAGACTTTTTATCCTCTTTCTGACGCAGTCAGCTGCTCCCTTCTTCCACCTGTCTGTTTTTATTTACTGAGCGGCTGCTGCTGCTGCTTTTAGAGCATCTTTAATATCTTCTGTTATTATATCACCTGTGCAGCATCAGCCGGTACCGGTCTGATTCACCAGCTTCACTAAAACACTCCAACAGTCTGATTTAACCCTGAGAATCTCATAATATCCTCAAATGTTAACGAAACACATCTAACTACAAGATTTATTCTGCATAAAATCTATTCACACGACTCACAACACAACAGAAACTCTCTACTCTCCCTTCATAGTTCCACAAATAACTGTGGAAGGCCAAAAATGTCTGAATTTACCTCTGTCTTTTATACAAAATGTACATTGAAACACCACTTTTCACACTGTAAAAATGTCAGGAACACTGTAAAAACCCACCCCTCACTTTCTACTGAGCCCTTCCTTCTGTTTGTGGAGGAAATCCAGAGCAGAGTGATGAATCGATGAAAGGCGGCGCCGTCGCTGTGCTGTAGATCTGTTTATGAATCATACGGTCATCAGATTCAGTGGATTATGTGACAACACAGGATCCACTTCTGGACCGTAAATACGATCCACTGCTGTGACACGTATGATGAAAGACCGACGGGTCTGGTGTTTTACTGTACCTCACTACAGCTGGATGGTGTGAAAGTAGAGCCACAGTGATGCTGTTATCACTTATGTGATCAATTAGTGGAGGTCTATAGTGTGTGTGTGTTAGTTAGTCAGTGTGTCAGTGTGTAGTGGAGGTCTATAGTGTGTGTGTGTTAGTTAGTCAGTGTGTCAGTGTGTAGTGGAGGTCTATAGTGTGTGTGTGCTAGTTAGTCAGTGTGTCAGTGTGTAGTGGAGGTCTATAGTGTGTGTGTGTGTTAGTTAGTCAGTGTGTCAGTGTGTAGTGGAGGTCTATAGTGTCTGTGTGCTAGTTAGTCAGTGTGTCAGTGTGTAGTGGAGGTCTATAGTGTGTGTGTGCTAGTTAGTCAGTGTGTCAGTGTGTAGTGGAGGTCTATAGTGTGTGTGTGCTAGTTAGTCAGTGTGTCAGTGTGTAGTGGAGGTCTATAGTGTGTGTGTGTGTTAGTTAGTCAGTGTGTCAGTGTGTAGTGGAGGTCTATAGTGTCTGTGTGCTAGTTAGTCAGTGTGTCAGTGTGTAGTGGAGGTCTATAGTGTGTGTGTGCTAGTTAGTCAGTGTGTTAGTGTGTAGTGGAGGTCTATAGTGTGTGTGTGTGCTAGTTAGTCTGTGTGTTAGTGTGTAGTGGAGGTCTATAGTGTGTGTGTGTTAGTTAGTCAGTGTGTCAGTGTGTAGTGGAGGTCTATAGTGTGTGTGTGCTAGTTAGTCAGTGTGTCAGTGTGTAGTGGAGGTCTATAGTGTGTGTGTGCTAGTTAGTCAGTGTGTCAGTGTGTAGTGGAGGTCTATAGTGTGTGTGTGTGTGCTAGTTAGTCAGTGTGTAGTGGAGGTCTATAGTGTGTGTGTGTGTGTGTGCTAGTTAGTCAGTGTGTTAGTGTGTAGTGGAGGTCTATAGTGTGTGTGTGTGCTGGTTAGTCAGTGTGTCAGTGTGTAGTGGAGGTCTATAGTGTGTGTGTGTGTGCTAGTTAGTCAGTGTGTTAGTGTGTAGTGGAGGTCTATAGTGTGTGTGTGTGCTAGTTAGTCAGTGTGTTAGTGTGTAGTGGAGGTCTATAGTGTGTGTGTGTGCTGGTTAGTCAGTGTGTCAGTGTGTAGTGGAGGTCTATAGTGTGTGTGTGTGTGCTAGTTAGTCAGTGTGTTAGTGTGTAGTGGAGGTCTATAGTGTGTGTGTGTGTGTGTGTGTGCTAGTTAGTCTGTGTGTTAGTGTGTAGTGGAGGTCTATAGTGTGTGTGCGCTAGTTAGTCAGTGTGTTAGTGTGTAGTGGAGGTCTATAGTGTGTGTGTGTGTGTGTGTGTGCTAGTTAGTCTGTGTGTTAGTGTGTAGTGGAGGTCTATAGTGTGTGTGTGCTAGTTAGTCAGTGTGTCAGTGTGTAGTGGAGGTCTATAGTGTGTGTGTGTGTGTGTGTGCTAGTTAGTCAGTGTGTTAGTGTGTAGTGGAGGTCTATAGTGTGTGTGTGCTAGTTAGTCAGTGTGTTAGTGTGTAGTGGAGGTCTATAGTGTGTGTGTGCTAGTTAGTCAGTGTGTCAGTGTGTAGTGGAGGTCTATAGTGTGTGTGTGCTAGTTAGTCAGTGTGTCAGTGTGTAGTGGAGGTCTATAGTGTGTGTGTGTGTGTGTGCTAGTTAGTCAGTGTGTCAGTGTGTAGTGGAGGTCTATAGTGTGTGTGTGCTAGTTAGTCAGTGTGTTAGTGTGTAGTGGAGGTCTATAGTGTGTGTGTGCTAGTTAGTCAGCGTGTCAGTGTGTAGTGGAGGTCTATAGTGTGTGTGTGTGTGCTAGTTAGTCAGCGTGTCAGTGTGTAGTGGAGGTCTATAGTGTGTGTGCTAGTTAGTCAGTGTGTCAGTGTGTAGTGGAGGTCTATAGTGTGTGTGTGCTAGTTAGTCAGTGTGTCAGTGTGTAGTGGAGGTCTATAGTGTGTGTGTGCTAGTTAGTCAGTGTGTTAGTGTGTAGTGGAGGTCTATAGTGTGTGTGTGCTAGTTAGTCAGCGTGTCAGTGTGTAGTGGAGGTCTATAGTGTGTGTGTGTGTGCTAGTTAGTCAGCGTGTCAGTGTGTAGTGGAGGTCTATAGTGTGTGTGTGCTAGTTAGTCAGTGTGTCAGTGTGTAGTGGAGGTCTATAGTGTGTGTGTGCTAGTTAGTCAGTGTGTCAGTGTGTAGTGGAGGTCTATAGTGTGTGTGTGTGTGCTATTTAGTCAGTGTGTTAGTGTGTAGTGGAGGTCTATAGTGTGTGTGTTAGTTAGTCAGTGTGTCAGTGTGTAGTGGAGGTCTATAGTGTGTGTGTGTGTGTGTGTGTGTGCTAGTTAGTCAGTGTGTCAGTGTGTAGTGGAGGTCTATAGTGTGTGTGTGCTAGTTAGTCAGTGTGTCAGTGTGTAGTGGAGGTCTATAGTGTGTGTGTGTGTGTGTGTGTGTGTTAGTTAGTCAGTGTGTCAGTGTGTAGTGGAGGTCTATAGTGTGTGTGTGTGCTAGTTAGTCAGTGTGTTAGTGTGTAGTGGAGGTCTATAGTGTGTGTGTGTGTGTTAGTTAGTCAGTGTGTCAGTGTGTAGTGGAGGTCTATAGTGTGTGTGTGTTAGTTAGTCAGTGTGTCAGTGTGTAGTGGAGGTCTATAGTGTGTGTGTGTTAGTTAGTCAGTGTGTCAGTGTGTAGTGGAGGTCTATAGTGTGTGTGTGTTAGTTAGTCAGTGTGTTAGTGTGTAGTGGAGGTCTATAGTGTGTGTGTACTAGTTAGTCAGTGTGTTAGTGTGTAGTGGAGGTCTATAGTGTGTGTGTTAGTTAGTCAGTGTGTCAGTGTGTAGTGGAGGTCTATAGTGTGTAGTGGAGGTCTATAGTGTGTGTGTTAGTTAGTCAGTGTGTCAGTGTGTAGTGGAGGTCTATAGTGTGTAGTGGAGGTCTATGGAGCCTCCATGAGGACAATAAGCAGAAACACCAATGGAGGCTCTGGGGAAATCTTTCTGTTCTATCAAACCTCCGTCGCTCAGAAAGTAGAACCTGAAACAGTTCAGATCTCCTCTGGAGGTTCACAGATCTTTAGATCCACTGTTGTTCTGGATCAACATGTTCTCTGTCTTTATTTAGTCTCATCTGATGAACAACATGTCTGATTCCTGTATTTTTTGTTCTTTTAAATATGGAGCAATGGGAGGCTACATCCACTGGTTTTATACGCCTCTCCATTAAAACATAAAGGGTTGATCCTCTGGAGAGCATGACGTTAGATCCCCCGTCTCCCCTGTGGACCGTAGAGTGAGACAGGCTGGAGGAGGAGGACATGAAGCCAGAGCTGCTCAGACAGTTTAGGCCTGCAGGCGAAGACACAAACCTGCAGCTACAAGACGGAGACCGTTTCCCGGGCAGATAAACCAAAGTGGAGCGCCGGCACAGAATGAGATTAAAGGAATAAAAGTGTGAGTTGCGCTGTGACTCTGACAGTGGAGCTGTGCTGCAGTCCTCCGTGCGCTCAAACACGTGCACCTATGTGGACGCCCATGCCTGCCTGCCTCCAGTCGGCAGTCATGCACACACACACACACACACGCAGACACTGGAGGCAGCGCTGTGAGCACATTCTGTGCAGGTAATTATGCATGATGAAGGATACTGCTGCAGCAGGACCTGCTGTAACCTGTCGGCCGTCAGGAAGATGGGATGTGTCAACATGAAGTCGTCCAGCAGGGTTTCTACACACACACACAGACAGACAGACAGACAGACAGACAGACAGACAGTTAGTTTTACAGACTGCACTTGAACGTGACCTGGAACATTAAGGTGTGTCTCTAATGAAGGCCTGGTAATAAATTGGTGATAAATTCAGTATAATGCACATTTCCACAGCATCATGTCAGACTTATCAACTCATCAGTTACAGTTGGCTTTTTTTGGTTTGTTTATTTGTTAAGCTGCCGCCAACGAAACTCAACACTTCCTGTAGGTGCAGGAAGGAGAGTGATTCAGGTGTTTTTAACCCAGAGTCCTCTGTGTCCACATCCTGGTGTCTGAGTGACTGGTAGGTAGTAAAAGTGTTGGAACTGGTCCAGTAGATCACCTCAGCCAGCAGACACCAAACGGGCTGCAATGGCTGCAACGTGATCCTTTGGGACAACTGCACCTGATCACAGTAGGTCCACTAGAAGAGCTTGTTTGATCCACTGACAGGCTCAGAGTGTTATTCTAAGTGTGTGACAGCATCATGGAAAGGATCCCTACAGAGAGAGACCTGGAAGATCCTTTTGGTTTAACCACAAACAGCACACACACCAGACTACATTCACTAAAACACTGATTTAACCTCACAGAACACAGAACTTTGTGTGACTTATTGTGTGTCTTTAGAGTTTTAAAGCGTTAGTTTGAATCAAAACTAACCCTTTAAAACACCAAAGTCACACAATAACCCAAACAGACAAACTGGTGGAGGCAGCAGCAGACCAGCAGCTCCTGTGTTCTCTGAGCTAAAACGACTGTTTTTGTCTATGGAGTCTGGTGTGCTTGCAGAGAGCATAGATTGTTATTCTGGAACACTGAGAATAACATTTTACTACAAAACTCAATTCAGATCCATTCATTTAAAAACCACAAAAGCGTTGACTGAAGAGACATTTTAAAAACACAGTGAAAAGATTAAAAAAGCTAAATAACTGTAACAGAAACACACACACACACTAAATGTAGGCCACATAGTTAGCCTTGTTGTTGTTTCTGATATGCAAATGCGGACCTGAAGCTGTTCTGAGACAAAGTGAGGAGGGAAAAGTCAGATGAGTGTTTCTGCTGATGTTTCTGTTCACAGACAAAGAGACAGAAACAGAGAAGCTGATGTCTGTCTGATGAGCGGCTCTGCAGCCAGCGGCTGTAATTTAAGATGCTGAAGCAGCAACAGAACCTGTGGTCACATCTACTAAAATATACTGCTGTGTGTGTGTGTGTGTGTGTGTGTGTGTGTGTGTGTGTGTGTGTGTGTGAGAGAGTGTGTGTGTGTGTGTGTGTGTGTGTGTGTGTGTGTGTGTGTGTGTGTGAGAGAGTGTGTGTGTGTGAGAGTGTGTGTGTGTGTGAGAGAGAGAGAGGCATGCTGCAGTGGGCGTGTCCTGTCAGAGCCCGCCTCTCTGCAGGCGGTTACCATAGAGACACCACGTCGCTGACAGTGAGAGAGGATGAAGAGGGAAATGAACGTCATACGTGTGTGTGTGTGTGTTATTGATAACACTGATCTCAGATCTCTATAATCAATATTTCATCCCTCTGTCCATCTTACTAGTGCTGTTACAGCTTTAGTGTTTTACTGTCTGTCTCAGAGTCCTTCAGTATTGATCATCTGTAACCAATCAGATACTTTGATTGACCTAAATATTGATTCGATCTGAGACTCGTTAAGATCAGCAGATATTGAATCTGACACACGAGCTACATGATCCAAAACTACCACGGTGATCAGTTTGAATTATTGATCTGATATGAATGAAAGATTAACTAAGAGAATGTAACACAGTAGAGACGCAGTAGAGACACAGTAGAGACGCAGTAGAGACACAGTAGAGATGCAGTAGAAATGCAGTAGAGACACAGTAGAGATGCAGTAGAGACACAGTAGAGACAGTAGAGATGCAGTAGAGACACAGTAGAGACACAGTAGAGACACAGTAGAGACACAGTAGAGATGCAGTAGAGACACAGTAGAGACACAGTAGAGATGCAGTAGAGACACAGTAGAGACACAGTAGAGATGCAGTAGAGACACAGTGGAGATGCAGTAGAGACACAGTAGAGATGCAGTAGAGGATAGTAGAAACGCAGTAAAGACACAGTAGAGATGCAGTAAAGACACAGTAGAGATGCAGTAGAGACACAGTAGAGATGCAGTAGAGGATAGTAGAAACGCAGTAAAGACACAGTAGAGATGCAGTAGAGACACAGTAGAGATGCAGTAGAGGATAGTAGAGACACAGTAGAGATGCAGTAGAGACACAGTGGAGATGCAGTAGAGGATAGTAGAGATGCAGTAGAGGACAGTAGAGACACAGTAGAGATGCAGTAGAGGACAGTAGAGACACAGTAGAGATGCAATAGAGACACAGTAGAGATGCAGTAGAGGACAGTGGAGACACAATAGAGATGCAGTAGAGACACAGAGATGCAGTAGAGAACAGTAGAAACACAGTAGAGACACAGTGGAGATGCAGTAGAGGACAGTAGAGACACAGTAGAGATGCAGTAGAGACACAGTAGAGATGCAGTAGAGACACAGTGGAGATGCAGTAGAGGATAGTAGAGATGCAGTAGAGGACAGTAGAGACACAGTAGAGATGCAGTAGAGGACAGTAGAGACACAATAGAGATGCAGTAGAGACACAGAGATGCAGTAGAGAACAGTAGAAACACAGTAGAGACACAGTGGAGATGCAGTAGAGGACAGTAGAGACACAGTAGAGATGCAGTAGAGACAGAGTAGAGATGCAGTAGATGACAGTAGAAACGCAGTAGAGATGCAGTAGAAGACAGTAGAGACACAATAGAGATGCAGTAGAGGACAGTAGAAACGCAGTAGAGACATAGTGGAGATGCAGTAGAGGACAGTAGAGACACAGTAGAGATGCAATAGAGACACAGTAGAGATGTAGTAGAGGACAGTAGAGACACAGTAGAGATGCAGTAGAAGACAGTAGAGACACAGTAGATACGCAGTAGAGATGCAGTAGAGGACAGTAGAGACACAGTAGAGATGCAATAGAGGACAGTACAGATACAGTAGAGGACAGTAGAAATGCAGTAGAGACACAGTAGAGATGCAATAGACACAGTAGAGATGCAGTAGAGACACAGTAGAGATGCAGTAGAGACACAGTAGAGATGCAGTAGAGGACAGTAGAGATGCAGTAGAGACACAGTAGAGATGCAGTAGAAACACAGTAGAGATGCAATAGAGGACAGTAGAGATGCAGTAGAGGACAGTAGAAATGCAGTAGAGACACAGTAGAGATGCAGTAGAGGACAGTAGAGACACAGTAGAGACGCAGTAGAGATGCAATAGAGATGCAGTAGAGACACAGTAGAGATGCAGTTGAGGATAGTAGAGATGCAGTAGAGATGCAGTAGAGGACAGTAGAGACACAGTAGAAATGCAATAGAGACGCAGTAGAGGACAGTAGAGATGCAGTAGAGGACAGTTGAGATGCAGTAGAGACACAGTAGAGATGCAATAGAGGACAGTAGAGATGCAGTAGAGGACAGTAGAAATGCAATAGAGATGCAGTAGAGACACAGTAGAGACGCAGTAGAGATGCAGTAGAGACACAGTAGAGACGCAGTAGAGACGCAGTAGAGGACAGTAGAGACGCAGTAGAGACGCAGTAGAGGACAGTAGAGACGCAGTAGAGATGCAGTAGAGGACAGTAGAGGACAGTAGAGACGCAGTAGAGACACAGTAGAGATGCAGTAGAGGACAGTAGAGGACAGTAGAGACGCAGTAGAGACACAGTAGAGATGCAGTAGAGGATAGTAGAGACGCAGTAGAGGACAGTAAAGACGCAGTAGAGGATAGTAGAGACGCAGTAGAGGACAGGAGAGATGCAGTAGAGACACAGTAGAGATGCAGTAGAGGATAGTAGAGACACAGTAGAGGACAGTAGAGACACAGTAGAGACACAGTAGAGGACAGTAGAGACGCAGTAGAGACGCAGTAGAGGACAGTAGAGATGCAGTAGAGGATAGTAGAGACACAGTAGAAGACAGTAGAGACACAGTAGAGACGCAGTAGAGGACAGTAGAGATGCAGTAGAGGACAGTAGAGACGCAGTAGAGGACAGTAGAGATGCAGTAGGACAGTAGAGACACAGTAGAGGACAGTAGAGACGCAGTAGAGACACAGTAGAGACGCAGTAGAGGACAGTAGAGCTTGCGTCACAGTAAAAGTCTGATGATTTGATATGATTCTATGCTGTCTGATCTCTTCTGTCTGGTCTTATTAGATCTGAAGCCTGTGGAGGAAACACAGAGACATTTAGTGGATCAGCAGTAGAAACCATTGGAGAAGGAAGCAGCAGGGAGGAAGACGAGTGTGGAGGGGGGACGGAGTGAAAGAGTGTGAACGTGGGAGGAAGAGGAGAGAAAACCAACCGAATCCAAATGGGATGTAAAGAACGCCCACAGCCACAGAGAGAGAGAGAGAGACTGGCTAATAGAGCGACACGAGAAAAACACCATTTCAGAACAAGAAGCGTCAATACGACGAGTTTGGACGTTTCAGGGACGGACCAGATGTCACACAGGTGCTTCTGCACGGTATATGTAGATGTGGTTGGCAGGGGTTGAGGCTGAGCAGTGACTCTGGTGTTTTTAAGCACACCAGACTCCACTGGGAAAAAAAGTGATTTTATCTTGCAGAACATGGGAATAGTTGGTCTTTTGGTTAGTTTGCATTATTGTGTGTTAAACAAATTATTGTGTTGGATCCAAACTAACCCTTTAAAACACCAAAGTCACACAATAACACAAACACAGTGACCGATCACGGCAGCAGTAGACCAGCAACTCCAGAGTAAAATGACTGCTTTTGTCAATGGAGTCTGGTGGTAATTTGACCTCTCAGAACACAGGAGCTGCTAGTCTACCGCTGCCCTCATCACTTAGTTAGTTAGTTAGTGTTGTTGTTACCCGTTAAGAGGTGCAGTACTTGAGCAAATGTTCTTAATTACATTCAAGTATTGCTGAGAGAAACAAAAACAAGCTGAGTTTATATTTTTCTGGAGCGAAGTTGAAGGTTTTCTTGCTGGATTTCAGTCTAAAGCCTCTAATTTGAGTCTTTTTGTGTTTTTCCTCCCTCCTCCTCTGCTCTCTCTCCCTCCCTCCTTCTCTTCCTCCCACTCCTCTTCTCCAAATGTCTTGTTGAGAGATGGTTGCTATGTGAACAGGTGCTAAAGAGCCTCTTATGTATCTGCACACACACTCACACACACACACACACACACACACTCACACACACACCATGCATGTTCATACGATGCACAAATAAAACACACACTCCACCGACATCTTCAACGAAAAGGAAGTTGAACGAGGGAAAGCTGCAGCTCAGAGGCCGAGGAAGACGAAGGTGAACGAGTGGGCAGCTTGTTCACTTCTTCTTCTTCTTCTAAAGAGAATTCTTTCTCTCTTTCTCAGCATCGTCCTCCTCCCACACAGATCGGCCCTGTCACACCGCCTCGCTCATTTTCTTCCTCCACTCGTCTGCAGTGGTTTGGTTAATAAAGCAGCATCAGGAGTCATCCACTGCTAAAGCTAACAGGTCCCAGTTTATGATATCACGCTGACAGACTGAGGCTAAAGCTAACAGGTCCCAGTTTATGATATCACGCTAACGGACTGAGGCTAAAGCTAACAGGTCCCAGTTTATGATATCACGCTGACAGACTGAGGCTAAAGCTAACAGGTCCCAGTTTATGATATCACGCTAACGGACTGAGGCTAAAGCTAACAGGTCCCAGTTTATGATATCACGCTAACGGACTGAGGCTAAAGCTAACAGGTCCCAGTTTATGATATCACGCTAACGGACTGAGGCTAAAGCTAACAGGTCCCAGTTTATGATATCACGCTAACAGACTGAGGCTAAAGCTAACAGGTCCCAGTTTATGATATCACGCTAACGGACTGAGGCTAAAGCTAACAGGTGCCAGTTTATGATATCACGCTAACGGACTGAGGCTAAAGCTAACAGGTCCCAGTTTATGATATCACGCTAACAGACTGAGGCTAAAGCTAACAGGTCCCAGTTTATGATATCACGCTGACAGACTGAGGCTAAAGCTAACAGGTCCCAGTTTATGATACCATGCTAACAGACTGAGGCTAAAGCTAACAGGTCCCAGTTTATGATATCACGCTAACAGACTGATCATTAATGAGAATTAACAGTTTAAGTTCAGCCTGATAACTGCTTGTTAGCCTGGATTAGTTAAACCATGTTTGAAGAACAGTACCGTAAAGCGGCTAACGTTAGCAAAATAATGTAGCTGACCAATGATTTGCTAAGTCTTAAACTAGCTTGACTTTAATAACAAGCTGGGATCAGTTAGGACTTTGTTTTTCAGGGGAATCAGTTCAAAAGATGAGCTCACACACTCTCACACACTCTCACACACTCTCACACAATATAAAGTGAATCACACACAACTTGGCGGTAAAGACTTCATTCAGTAGAAATGATATTTACATTCTGCTCCACAGGTAACACGGCCTCACCTACACACCTGCCTGCCTCAACACGCCTGTGTGCCGGCCTCAGAGTGCGTTCACGTGTGTGTGTTAGGTAAGAAGCTTTGGCAGGTTTGTTTCTCTTTTATGAAACTGTCACGCCTGTTTTACCTGCTCGGCAGCTGTTTACACACACACACACACAGTGATAATATTATGGGATGGGAGACAGATGTGGCTGATTGTTGGTGTTTTCCCAAAGCTTTATTTAAAATCCTCTGCGTAGAGCAGCTGGCGAGGCTCATGTTGGCGTCTTCAGCGCGTCGGTTAACTGTGTGTTTATAATACGTGATAATCTGGGAGGGTGTGACAGTTTCAGACGGCGGAGTCAGACCTCGTCTCTAATCGTGTCCTGACGGTAAAGACGTCACACCACAGCAGGCCGATAAAGTCAAACCCATCATTTATACTCTGAAATGACTGAACTGACGACTACGTGATGTTTGATGAAAGAGCAAAAGGTAAAAGCAACGAGTTATTACAATAAAACCTGCTGAACAATGTGTAGAACACCTGAGCACTGTAATACAGTTGTAACCTAGATGTAGATAATCGTGGTTCAAGGTTCAGTCTTACTGCACACACACACACACACACACACACACACACACACACTGACTGGACAGGATTTCAAAACAAACACTCAAAGTGCATCATGGGAAGCCAGTGGCGTTTTAATCCAGCTTTCCCCTCAGCGGGGGCTGTGAGGTTATTCTGACCAGGTGTCCACAACTTCCTGTTTCGTCATGTGACCCATAAAGAGTTCAGTGCACCAAAACGGTCCGACCGGCATCGAGGGCCTTATCCTCAGTCCAAGAGCTTTGAGCAGGTGCTGCACAAATACACACCACTTACTTTAGGTGAATAGCTGCAGTCAGAATCTCTGACGGATCACTCAAACAGAATAAAAAGGCGTCAGATATGAAGACGTTCAATGTGTTTGTGGTTTTACAATAATCTAACGTTCGTCAGAGGTCCACCGTGAGCCGTTCATTCCATTTGAACTGAAACTCATTTAAAATCCTGAATAAATCTGAAAATACATTTCTGTTGTTTTTTGAAGCGTTTTTGTGTGAAAAATCAGGAGTGTGTGTGTGTGTGTGTGTGTGTGTGTGTGTGTGTGTGTGTGTGTGTGTGAGAGAGAGAGACATTCCCAAACTAAGGTAAAACCAGACAGGTGAGAATCCATCATCACTGAACAGGTGACCTCAAACATGAAGGACATCAGGACTAATGTACATTAAAATTCATATATATTTGTTAGTGTGTGTGAGTGTGTGTGTGTGTGTGTGTGTGTGTGTGTGTGTGTGTGTGTGAGTGTGTGTGTGTGTGTGTGAGTGTGTGTGTGAGTGTGTGTGTGTGTGTGTGTGTGTGTGTGAGTGTGTGTGAGTCAGACTCTGCAGTAATTAAATATGAAACACTGTGTAATTTTCCGGCCGTGGAGGCGGAAACACATGAGACCAGGATAACGTGGGCTCAGACTCTGTTGGTCTGACGGAGACATGAACACACAGCGTCTCTCTGGTCTCGTTAATCACATGTAGCCCCCATTAAACCCCGTCTGACCCCCACAGGCGCACACAGACCCCCACCTCCTAAATCTGGAAGATGAGTCTTTTCTGTGAATTCTTCTCCTGCTTTGTGCTAAGCTAACAAACAGTAAAGGTGCTTCAACTTGACCTGAAAGCTAATGTTGCACTACGGCTATGTTAGCTTTATGTTCTGTTAGCCAATAATGAACCACCGGTAACTGGACGCAGCCAACGTTACATTAGCCACGTGTCCTGGTAGCGCACATTAGTCAGCTACCAGTAGAGTAGCACTGCTAATGCTATGTGAGCATTGTGTCCTATTAGCTGATGAGCTACTAGTAGTTTAACATCGCTTATGTTGTCTTAGCTTTAGTGCTTTAATGCTAATGTGTTTAGACTTGTGTTCAATAAGCCTTTTATACCTGCCAGTAGTTTAACATGGCTAATGCTAATTTTTGCTTCATGCTCTGTTACCTGACAATGACCCACCGCTAGCTTTATACTGCTAATGTTATATTAGCATCTGATTACTGGTAGCTTTGCAATGCTAATGCCATATTAGCTTTGTGGCCCTTTGGCTGACTTTATATTGCTGGTAGCTTAGCACTAAATTAGCCTAGTGTCCAGTTAGCTGACAAACTGTACAGAAATACTGTAGCACAGCTGATTTTTAAGAGCCACTAGCTTAAGTGTCCTTATGTCATGTTAGCTTCATGCCCTATAACCGCTAATGTCATGTTAGCTGATGTTAAAAGATCAGGAGCTTAAAACCGCTAATGTCATGTTAGCTTCATGTCCTGTCAGCTGATGCTAAATGGTCAGTAGCTGTGTGAAACACTGTTAAGCTAGCTAGCATGTGATGTATATCGTTTGAGAAAAACTAAATGATACAATTTATCTTTTAAACTGACAAACATCATGTGTGATTTTATGGAACAACTCAAACGGGTAGTTTTTAATTAATTATCTCTCGCTGTTGACGACCGTACATATATTCTCCAAAATAAGGTCCCATGGTGGTCCACCAGGGGGGGAGGGGTTAGGCCTCTCTACTGGTACATTTGTAGTCCATAAAGTACCACCTCTCATCATTTGTAGTCCATTAAAGGCTTTCACTCCCAGTAACAGCAAGATGTCTGACATCAGGGGTTCAGGTCAATAACATGTTTTTAAGCCCAGCAGCAGGTCCCTGACGAGTCACACTTCACCCCTTTCTTTCCTCTAAAATGAACTCGGTGCGTTAATCTAATCCTCTGTGAGAACAAACACTGAACTGTTGTGTCTCCTGAAAGTGAAAAACAACAGACGCCCCTCACAAACACTCAGTAATCGCAGACCTTTGGACTCCAGCTCACTACTTCTTTACTTGTTTGTGTAACAGGATGAGAAATCAGCAGCTGCTCTGAGCAGGCAACGCTCTTTAAAGTTCACTTTGACTGCTGAAACGCTTCTGTTATGCTCACATTTCATCCCATTTTCAGTTTGATTCTTTTGGTGGCACAGATTTTCTGTCCCTTCTGGGCCGCCGTAGGATGTGCTGCTGTGTTGTGAAGTGATTTTCCTTCTCACAGAACAGTCGAACTTTTAGCCTGAAGAAAATCTGTCAGATTCACTGAAACAGAACAAGTCTGTCCTTCACACGCAGGGGCATCACATGACTATCATCAAACTATAACTAACAATTTGTCATTGAAAGGAGAACTCCATGATCCTCTGTGTCCTCATCCTGGAGTCTGAGTACTACTGGTAGGTGCTAAAAGTGTTGGAACTGGTCCAGTAGATCACCTCAGCCAGAACTGGTCCAGTAGATCACCTCAGCCAGCAGCCACTAAACGGGCTGCAATGGCTGCAACGTGATCCTTTGGGACAACTGCACCTGATCACAGTAGGTCCACTAAAAGAGCTTGTTTGATCCACTGACAGGCTCAGAGTGTTATTCTAAGTGTGTGACAGCATCATGGAAAGGATCCCTACAGAGAGAGACCTGGAAGATCCTTTTGGTTTAACCACAAACAGCACACACACCAGACTACATTCACTAAAACAGGGGTTTTAGAGAACAGGACACAGGACTATACCAACACTGAATCCACCGACTGAGGCAGCTGTAGACGAGCAGCTCCTGTGTTCTGTGAGCTAAAATCACTGCTTTTGTCAGGTCATTTTATAACCAAAGGTTAGTCTGTTTCATTAGCCTGGCATCGCCTCTCTCAATTTCAATTTCTATCAACGGGCACAGACCAAAATACCTACAATCAATCAGAGCAATGAAATGTGACAAACTTAACAAATCCTGTCGAAGGTACGGAAACACATTTCTTAATAACCAAAGCAGACGTAGTTATTTGAAGTGTGGTTGTCTGAGCTCCTTCTCCAGTCAGTGTATCACATACAGGAGATGGCGGTCGGCACGCCCTTAGCACCGAGATAAGAAATGTACTGCTGCAGACGGAGGCAGGGAGGATTTCAGCCTCCGAAAGTTTAAGCGTGCGCCATGTTATATTTTACACGCTTTACATCGCATCCAACAGCCCTTTCTGACAGGGAACCAACGCCACTTTATCATCCTTCAAAGCCACCAGACTCCACTGATAAAAACAGTCATTTAACCTCACAGAACACAGGAGCTGCTGGTCTGCTGATTGTGTATTAGTTTGTTTTATTGTGTGACCAAAGTTGCAGAAACTAGTCCTGCAACTCCTTTGTGCTGAGAGGTCAATCCTCTGTTTTCGTCAATGCAGTCTGGTGGTTTTGACGAGAGCACAGATGGACGTAAGGGCTTAAGCTCCCCGGTGGAAAGTGAACTGTCTGACGGTAATGCAGTGAAAATACCTGAAATACAGCGACTACTTATAGTTATTTTTATATCTATTACTGAACAGAACGTTCCACACCAGCAGCAGCCATCTTGTTTACTAAACTGCCTTAAAGATGTCATCGTATCGCATCCCTCCATATTAGTCACCATTTTATATGGTCGCAGCCTGAATCTCTTTCAGCCCATTCATGACAGCAATCACAAGTTGCAGACTCAGATAATGTGTCATAAATATGAGAAAAACTATTTCCCCCCTCATGGTGTCTTTACTTTCCAACACTGCAAAGAAAGAATCATCACATAAAACTCGTCAAATTAAAGTGAATTAGATCTTCATGTGAACATTCAAAACATGGAGAGAAATGCACAGATAAATATTGGATATATTTCATGGACACAGTGTTTGTTCCCCTCCAACAGGACAGCCGCCTCAGACGATCCATAATTTATCAGCTTTGACTCATTCTGTGAGAAACTGGACAGTTTCTGCAGCAGGATGACGACAGCAGACCAACGCTGCACATTTAGACTGAAACAGAGTTCTAATAAACACAATCAAAACACGTTTCTGCTTTTGTTCTGTGGCCAAAGACAATTTGAAGGTTTTATGTGTGACAGTTCACATGTAATAATCTCCTTGTTATTAATGTGTGAACAAACTTATAAAAAGGGACCACGGAAATCAAAAGGAAGTGACGTTTATGTGCGTCGCCTCTCTTTGGTTCCCCTACAGCGCCAACAGTGTGCCTCGCTAGCTAATGCTAGCTTAGCATCCAACACAAGGTCCACATTAGCTCAAAAAAAGGCTCGTTTGGCTACTCACTTGCTAACGTTATCGCTAGCGAAATACAGAGTGGATATGTTAGTTTGCTTTACTAGCTAACGTGATCATGATACCGACTTACGTATGATGACAAAACGCTACGTGTCACATCAGGAGCAAAATAATGAGGAACCAGTCATGTTCATAGCTTCTCCCATCACTTCCTGCACCTGCCTCAGCGTTGCTAGCCAGAGGAGGAGTCAGGTGTACGTATTTGTAGTCCTTCGGCATGCTAGCTAGGTTTCACTACGTGTTTTCAGGAGTTTAACGTGATCTGTCTCCGATGTTTAGCGTGATCTGTCTCCGATGTTTAGCGTGATCTGTCTCCGATGTTTAGCGTGATCGGTCTCCGATGTTTAACGTGATCTGTCTCCGACGTTTAACGTGATCTGTCTGGTTGTTAACGTCATCGGTCGCTGATGTTTTTGTGTTTTTGTTAATGTGAACTGAATTGGGGGTGGGGACTATCTGTAACGAGGGAGGAGGAAGAGGAGGAGGAGGAGGAGGAAGAGGAGGAGATGACACTTTCTGGATCTAACAAGGTAAGGGAACTCATTTTTCAGAAAAACCTTATTAGAAACATTATTAATTACCTTAAGACAAGACTGGAGGGGCTCTTTAACAAAATGCTTCATGTACATATTTGGATTGTATCTGGTGTCAGAACGTGAATATTGATGTGATGTTTCTCAGTAAGGTTTTGAGACGCTGTGTGTTTGTCTCCATCAGTAACGTCTCTGCTGTCTTTCTGCTTTACTTTGAGACGTGAAGAACAAACGGCAGGAAAAGTCGAGAGAGACGTTCAACTCTGAACTGTCCAAGGGATTTATCATTCCGCCTGTTCGCTCTACAAATCTGAACCTTTGTGCCTCAGTTCACCTTCACATAGCTGATCAGTCTGCGTCACCGATCATCAGAGGGATCAATGACTCCTCTGCACAGTTTATACTGAAACAGACTTTACAAGCGGCTTCAGGATCAAATTAAAGGTCACTGAGTGAGGGATGATGTGCGGCCGTCTGCAGGTCTGCAGGTCTGCAGGTTATCCTGCGTATTAGAAATCATTAATTTGGCATCAGAACTGTGTCTGTTATACAGAAATAACAGACTGCAGGACGCCGTAATCGACCAATCAGAATCGAGTATTCGACAAAGCCTGGAATAACATCCCTAGTGTAAATAAAAAGATCAAATGCATCACTAAATGGTTTACCTGCACTTAATGAATGTGTCTGACCGACACGTTACAGGAGAGTGAAAGCAGTCAGAGCTTCATGGTGTCAGGTTTCAGCTCACCTGTTGGTTAATCACCTGCAGAAAACTGAGTGTTGCCGCTGGTCTGAGGTCAGTGCTCTGCTGCTACAAGTACACACCGTTTCTGCAGATGAACCCTGGTGCAGTTTCACTTCATCTCCCCCACCTGCACCCACACACTGAGCACAGCTCCCTGTAGCAGCTCACAGCATGCTAACCAGCTAACACCATGTCAGGGCTAATTAGCATGTTGCTATACATCAGATCGGCAACACGTCATCCAGAGCAGCTCCCACCATCACACCTCTTTAACTATCCACTTTAAATTACTAACACGCTGCAACCCAGACGCCGTGTAGTTGGTTGGTAGTTGGTTAGAAGGGATTCATGGCTCCAAGCTACATGCTAACGCTATATGCTATTGTTATATGAGTGTGAAACGAGGTCTGTGTTTACTGACCCCGTGTTAGCTTAGCTTACTTCAGGGGCACAAAGCCAAACCAGTTTTACTTTAATGAATTTAATATCAGCAGCTGTAGCCTGATGTTAGCAGCACATGCAGGACAGGACAGTGTTAGCGAGCCTGTTAGCGCTCATCCTCTGTAGCTAATAATTGCATAAACAGGTTCTAGTGGCTCTGGGTTCTCTATTGGCTGCTAACACTTCCTGGTTGGAGCTCAGGCTGCACTGACTGGGCTAATGTAAGCTAACTTACAGGCTATAAGCTAACGTTAGCTAGGTGAGCTGTCAGAGCGCAGTGCTAATGCTAGCTAGCATCGTGTTAGCAGAGCAGGACTGGACAGTGAAATGTTTTCTGGTAATCTGCTGACCTGGAGACTCAGTGAGGGGGGGTCACTGAGGGACCCTGTGACCACTGGGGGGGGGGGGGTCACTGGGGGACCCTCTGACCACTGGGGGGGTCACTGAGGGACCCTGTGACCACTGGGGGGGTCACTGAGGGACCCTCTGACCACTGGGGGGGTCACTTACAGTCACTAACAGAATGGGAAGATAATCCAGGTAGCATGCTAAACTGTCAACAGCAGTTATATAATAGTATATACATGTATGTACAGTAGAAATGATATTATATTTTTTAAACATATACAACACTTACACTACTTATATACTTATATATACATATATCTATTTTTAGGATGCTCCACATACATTTGTATCTTTTATATTTTACATCAAAATATGTTGTCACTTCTCAGATTTCTGTAAGACATGAAGCATTTACTGCAAACATATTCTTTATTTTAGGATATTTTACAAGTCTTTGAATCTTGGGAAAAAAACTATTACTACTTTATTATTACTACTATTTTTTCATTGTAAGTTATTTTTAAATACTATGCTATTACTATTACTTTTTAAAATATTACATATCAAAATATTGTATAAATAAAATGTTTCAATATTTTATAATACCCAGATATTAAAATGTTACATATTACAAAATATGTAATGAAACATTTAATACATATATTAACAAATAAATGTGTATTTAAGATTTATATAATATTTTTATATAATATTCCATTTTAGGATTTCATAAACATTTCAATAAATATCCTTAAATATAAATAATATTTCTGAAAAAGCACCATTTTAAAATATCTTGTTGTTTTCTCCCCCAAAAAATGTATGTTTCTGGAAAAATACAACGTAAGGAGCGAGTGAAACGTGGACACAAACACTCGAACACACCCTGCAGCTTCAGGCAGGCAGCAATCACTGCTGCACACACACACACACACACACACACATTCCTGCAGGAACACATATGTACACGCATGCATGCACACACCCACTTCAGCTGTAATAAGCAGGCTGCCTTTCTGAAAGAGGACGGCAGCGATTATGTAACCACACACACACACACACACACACACTCACACACACTCACTCACACACACACACACACACACACACACTCAGGCTGCAGTGTGTATGAAATGAACTGCAGAAAATATGGGAACTTGTTTCTGAATCTGAAGGAGACGATATTTTCTCACAGAACCCGTCGAGAGTTTTTTCTGACTCGAGCCGAGACGGAGACGACGGATTTGATTCATTCTCCTGCAGCAGCTGACTGGACGGGGGGGTTTGCACGCCACACGTGTATATAATCATTACATGATCAATTAATCTTCTCAATTAACCGATCACTTGTTTGGTTCATGAAATCAGGTGTTCTACTTTGTTCAAAATCCAAAGATATCCCGTTATTGATATAAAATTCTGAGAAACTTGCATCATTTTTCGCTCATTCCATAAATGATGATGATTGATGATCACAATAGTTTCAGATGAATTGATCCGTAGATGTCTAATGAAAACACTGTTCGGTCTCACTTCATACGTTCAATACTCACACTTAAACGTTCAAACTGTAACAAGCTTTGGTTTTCAGCCTTTTTATTTTTGAGCTAAAACAATCAGCCAACTGACCGTTTGTTAGCTTAGCATCAGCCACAGCAGGCGAGCGTGACGCTGTAGTCGGACGTTAAACACGACCAAAAGCACCAGCTGGAGTAAAGGACGGATTAAAGCGTGTGTTTGTTAGCTGCTGACGTTAGCACGTCCAGCTAACTAGCTTACTACCAACACTAGCGAACAAGCGTTACAGCCAAAGCCAACAGTTAGCATAGCATTAGCTAACTACATTATATTGTGTGGTTTTAGGTTACATTAATAAATTAATTTAAAATGTATGTTTACGCTTTAAAAACTCTAGCTAACATCATGACAGCATCATGGAAAGGATCCCTACAGAGAGAGACCTGGAAGATCGTTTTGGTTTAACCACAAACAGCACACACACCAGACTACATTCACTAAAACAGGGATTTTAGAGAACAGGACACAGGAGCTGCTGCTCTGCTGCTGCTCCATCAGGTAGTGTGATTGTGTTATTGTGTGACTTTAGGGTTTTAAAGGGGTAGCTGGGATATTTGCATAGCACACAATAACACAGATACACTGACTGATGGAGGCAGCAGCAGAGCAGCAGCTCCTGTGTCCTGTTCTCTAAAATCCCTGTTTTAGTGAATGTAGTCTGGTGTGTGTGCTGTTTGTGGTTAAACCAAAAGGATCTTCCAGGTCTCTCTCTGTAGGGATCCTTTCCATGATGCTGTCACACACTTAGAATAACACTCTGAGCCTGTCAGTGGATCAAACAAGCTCTTTTAGTGGACCTACTGTGATCAGGTGCAGTTGTCCCAAAGGATCACGTTGCAGCCATTGCAGCCCGTTTGGTGGCTGCTGGCTGAGGTGATCTACTGGACCAGTTCCAACACTTTTACTACCTACCAGTCACTCAGACACCATCTCTGCCATGGTTGATGTTATTTTGTAAAACTGGTCAGATGTCTTACCTGCACAGTGGACGTTACGTTTTCCCGCCACGCTGTCCAGCACGGCGAGGGTCAGGTTGTCCGGCGTGTCGGGAGGAAGAGGCGTCCCCCCTCCTCCTCCTCCTCCCCCGCCGCTGGTCTCTGTGATCAGGCTGGCCTCGGAGCTCTGCTCGTCGCTGGACAGAGACGGACTGCGGACGTCTCCTCCTCCAGAACCAGAACCGGATCCAGAACCGGAGCCGTTAGCGCTGCTGGGCACCGAGACCAGACCGGTCCCTGTGGCTGAGGGCCAGGAGGGGGGGTCCTCACTGTCGGGGCTGCAGGGGGTCAAAGGTCAAACAGACCTGTTTTAAAAACATCTTCATTTATAAACAGCAAGTCAGTCGCAGACAACACGTGAACAACGATTAGCTGAACTACTAAAGGGACGAAGCGTTTCCTGTCGTGATCACATGACCGACGCCTGCAGCTAACGAGTATCAGTCAACAGAAAATCAATCGGTTAGCTGTTACATTCGTTTTTCTCACGACAGTAGTTTCCATCTGAAAAATGACAATGTGAACTCATTTGGAAGCTTAATTAAACGATAATAAACTGAGTAGAAGAAGTCGAGGTTGGGAACCGGAGACAAAACCAGTCGCCTCGACCGTCTACGATTAACGGAGTTTGTTCTTGATTAGAGAAACTGATTGTCAGCTGGTGATGTTAACATCCAGGAAGACGCCGAGATCAGCTGATCAGTCATGTGACTTCAAAATGTTCGCTATGTTGGGACTGAAGGAATCAAAAGGGTCTGAACAGTGGAGCCTTAAAGCTGCTTCCTCTCTAGTGTCCAGCAGGGGGCGACTCCACTGGCTCCAAACAGGAGTCTGATTGGATGGAAGTCAATGAGGAAATGAGGAGACTTCTCTCCTGATTCATCAGCTCAGTGAACAGTTTCTGTTCTCAGTCTCTAGTTTACAGTCAATGATGGTCCATTTAGAGGAAGATACACCAGGAAGAGGCTCACTGACCAATCAGAGGAGGGTCCTGTCTGAACCTGGCCAATCAGAGGAGGGGAAATCTAATTCATTACTTCTGGCTCCAAAACCAAGATGGCGATTTTGAAAATGCCAACTTTGAGGCTTCAAACCACCAGTCCACAAACCGATGGATGTCGTCATGGTAACAATGTCCTCTTGTTATAAAGACTCAGAACTTCTCTCGTCTCACATTTGGGACGAGAACATCTTTGCAGCTTTTTTGCGAAATTGAGGACGTTTTTTTAAATTTTATTTCAATTTTACCGTTTCTACTGTGATAAATAGATTAATTACCAAACAGAGTTATGTGGCTCCGATCTCTTCGAAGTGCAGCAGAGCAAAACTAAACGTGAAACAGGTTCAGCCGGATCGACACCTTACAGTCGCCTGTGTGACCTGCTCACAATCAGCTGACGTAACGTGGACGTCTCCGTACGTTCGTGTTTCCTGTACACCCCCCCCCCCCCCCCCCATCTTTAAAGGTGTTTGGTAATCAGATATCTTCAGGACTGTTGAAGCGTTTCTGTGCAGGACAAAAGTCAAACATTTCAACCAGCGTTGGACAGACGAGCAGCACGTAGAACCAACATTCGATCCTCTGACGTCTGTGAAGTCACACCTGACCCCCCTCACGCAGACCAGGACCCTGAGTCTGAGTCCACATGGGGCTCATTCCTGTCACCACTAACTGGGGGGCCAGTCGGGGGCCAGTTTTGCCCCAGACTGGCCCCCGACAGGTGCCTCCGGCTCTGGTCTGGTTCATGTCTCACCTGAACACCTCCCGGGCCTGGCCGCTCTCCGGTGAGGTCTCCCTGAAGAAGGGTACGACCCGGGACAGGCTGGCCCTCCGGCGGGACGCCCCCATCCCCCCGCTGGCCTTGTCCGCCACCCCGCCAACGAAGCCCCCGGCCCGGGTCAGCGCCGTGGTCTGCTTCTTCAGGAACTTCTCCAGCGGTTTCATCCCCGCCGGCATGATGGGACTCTGGGTGGGGGGGGCGGAGGTACACTGGTGGTGGAGGGGTGGGGGGGCAAAGGATGGTGATGCTGAGAGACAGGGGTGGGGGGGGCGGTGGGTCCTACATCATACAGCCCCTGCAGGTCGGGGTGGGCAGGTGTGGGCAGGTGTGAACGGACCCTGTGGAGGAGCACACCGGCTTTAACCCATTTGTGGAGGTGGAGGTGTGGGGGGGTGTGCTGGTAGAGACCTTCCCTGCCCCCTCTGTCTCTCTCCCGGATACCGCACCGCGATGCTGGCCCTCCTTTTCCCCAGGAACCTGCTCCGCGTGGCCGCAGCCCTCGGCCGCTCCTCCCGGCTGCAGCGCCTCCTCCCCCCGCTCCGCTCCCTCCGCTTCCTCCGCGTAAACACGGAGCACGGCTCCGGGACCGAGCGCTCGCTCCGTGAGCGGAAAAACCCGGGAATGTGAAGCCCAAACGCGCTCTGGCTCTCGGCCCGGTGCTCTGCGGCTCCTGGATGAGGTGGACCGGGACGCGGCGCGTCTGTGCGGGATCAGCAGCGGAGGTTTCGTCGGTGATGTCCCGGTGGAGGACCGACGGTGCAGACTCTTCTCCCCTCACACACCTGGAGCAGGAAAACCCGCCCGGCCCGGTGCGTTTGGGTGCTGTGGGATTTCTCAGCTGCGGCGGTGTTTTTCAGCGCAGACACTGCAGAGGCTCCGGTCGGCGGTCCGCCTCACGGTCCCCCATCGCCGGGCTCTCTCTCTCTCTCTCCCCCTCCTCTCTGCTAAATTAGAGGAATGAGAAGTGACTCGTAACATTCACACTCCTCCCTCCCCCTCCTCCTCCTCCCCTCACTCCCCTCCGCTCTCATCTGCTGCAGTTGCGCGCTCCCGACACACCAGCGGGACGGGGGCGCGCATGCACATTTACTCCCAGTGCTGTAAAATTGATGGAAACGGAAATATCCCCGGCGACAGGCTGCAGACTCACCGGGACCTCCGAGCATCTACCCCCCAAAACACCGCGAGACCTGAGCAGCAGAGGACCCGGATCTGATCCAGACTGGAGCAGATAAAACCACCAGAACCAGCAGAACCAGCAGAACCAGCAGCAACATGTGGCGTCCAGAGAAACAGGGATCAGCATCAGTGCTGATGATCAATACAGAATATATTATAGATATTATATGTATTATAGATTATAGATAAATAATATATATTTATTATAGATTATATATTTTAAATTTATTATAGATTATATTTATTATAGATTATATAGATTATATTTATTATAGATATATTTATTATAGATATATTTATTATAGATATATATATTATATATTATATAGATTATATTTATTATAGATTATATTTATTATAGATATATTTATTATAGATATATATATTATAGATATATTTATTATATATTATATAGATTATATTTATTATAGATTATATTTATTATAGATATATTTATTATAGATATTAGGCTCAGACATTTTGAAATGGGAAGACATTTGACTAATTGAAGGACATTTGTAGAGGAAGGATCTGGACTAAGGATCAGGGACCAGGGATCAGAGACCAAGGATCAGGGACTAAGGATCAGGGACCAAGGATCAGGGACCACACACTAAGGATCAGGGGCTAAGGATCAAGGTCCACACACTAAGGATCAGGGACCACAGACTAAGGATCAGGGACTAAGGATCAGGGACCAAGGATCAGGGACCACAGACTAAGGATCAGGGGCTAAGGATCAAGGTCCACACACTAAGGATCAGGGACCACAGACCAAGGATCAGGGACTAAGGATCAGGGACCAAGGATCAGGGACCACACACTAAGGATCAGGGGCTAAGGATCAAGGTCCACACACTAAGGATCAGGGACCACAGACTAAGGATCAGGGACTAAGGATCAGGGACCACAGACTAAGGATCAGGGACTAAGGATCAGGGAGCACACACTAAGAATCAGGGACTAAGGATCAGGGACCACACACTAAGGATCAGGGACTAAGGATCAGGGACCACACACTAAGGATCAGGGACTAAGGATCAGGGACCACACACTAAGGATCAGGGACTAAGGATCAGGGACCACACACTAAGGATCAGGGACTAAGGATCAGGGACCACACACTAAGGATCAGGGATCAGAGACCAAGGATCAGGGACTAAGGATCAGGGACCACAGACTAAGGATCAGGGACTATGGATCAGGGACCACAGACTAAGGATCAGGGACTAAGGATCAGGGACCACAGACTAAGGATCGGGGACCACAGACTAAGGATCAGGGACCACACACTAAGGATCGGGGACCACAGACTAAGGATCAGGGACCACACACTAAGGATCAGGGACTAAGGATCAGGGACCACACACTAAGGATCAGGGACTATGGATCAGGGACCACACACTAAGGATCGGGGACCACAGACTAAGGATCAGGGACTAAGGATCAGGGACCACACACTAAGGATCGGGGACCACAGACTAAGGATCAGGGACCACACACTAAGGATCAGGGACTAAGGATCAGGGACCACACACTAAGGATCAGGGACTAAGGATCAGGGACCACACACTAAGGATCAGGGACCACACACTAAGGATCAGGGACTAAGGATCGGGGACCACACACCAAGGATAAGGGACCACACACTAAGGATCGGGGACCACAGACTAAGGATCAGGGACCACAGACTAAGGATCAGGGACCACACACTAAGGATCAGAGACCACACACTAAGGATCGGGGACCACACACTAAGGATCAGGGACCACACACTAAGGATCAGGGACTAAGGATCGGGGACCACACACCAAGGATAAGGGACCACAGACTAAGGATCAGGGACTATGGATCAGGGACCACAGATAAGGATCAGGGACTAAGGATCAGGGACCACAGACTAAGGATCAGGGACTAAGGATCGGGGACCACACACTAAGGATCAGGGACCACACACTAAGGATCAGGGACTAAGGATCGGGGACCACACACCAAGGATAAGGGACCACAGACTAAGGATCAGGGACTATGGATCAGGGACCACAGATAAGGATCAGGGACTAAGGATCAGGGACCACAGACTAAGGATCAGGGACTAAGGATCGGGGACCACAGACTAAGGATCAGGGACCACACACTAAGGATCAGGGACCACACACTAAGGATCAGGGACTAAGGATCAGGGACCACAGAGTAAGGATCAGGGACTAAGGATCAGGGACCACAGACTAAGGATCAGGGACCACACACTAAGGATCAGGGACCACAGAGTAAGGATCAGGGACTAAGGATCAGGGACCACACACTAAGGATCAGGGACCACACACTAAGGATCGGGGACCACAGACTAAGGATCAGGGACCACACACTAAGGATCAGGGACTAAGGATCAGGGACCACAGAGTAAGGATCAGGGACTAAGGATCAGGGACCACAGACTAAGGATCAGGGACCACACACTAAGGATCAGGGACTAAGGATCAGGGACCACAGAGTAAGGATCAGGGACTAAGGATCAGGGACCACACACTAAGGATCAGGGACCACACACTAAGGATCAGGGACTAAGGATCGGGGACCACACACCAAGGATAAGGGACCACAGACTAAGGATCAGGGACTATGGATCAGGGACCACAGATAAGGATCAGGGACTAAGGATCAGGGACCACAGATAAGGATCAGGGACTAAGGATCAGGGACCACAGACTAAGGATCAGGGACTATGGATCAGGGACCACAGACTAAGGATCAGGGACTAAGGATCAGGGACTAAGGATCAGGGACCACAGACTAAGGATCAGGGACTAAGGATCAGGGACCACAGACCAAGGATCAGGGACCACAGACTAAGGATCAGGGACCAAGGATCAGGGACCACACACTAAGGATCAGGGACTAAGGATCAGGGACCACACACTAAGGATCAGGGACCACACACTAAGGATCAGGGACTAAGGATCGGGGACCACACACTAAGGATCAGGGACTAAGGATCAGGGACCACACACTAAGGATCAGGGACTAAGGATCAGGGACCACACACTAAGGATCAGGGACCACACACTAAGGATCAGGGACTAAGGATCAGGGACCACACACTAAGGATCAGGGACTAAGGATCGGGGACCACACACCAAGGATAAGGGACCACAGACTAAGGATCAGGGACTATGGATCAGGGACCACAGATAAGGATCAGGGACTAAGGATCAGGGACCACAGACTAAGGATCAGGGACTATGGATCAGGGACCACAGACTAAGGATCAGGGACTAAGGATCAGGGAGCACACACTAAGGATCAGGGACCACAGACTAAGGATCAGGGACTAAGGATCAGGGACCACACACTAAGGATCAGGGACCACAGACTAAGGATCAGGGACTAAGGATCAGGGACCACACACTAAGGATCAGGGACTAAGGATCAGGGACCACACACTAAGGATCAGGGACTAAGGATCAGGGACCACAGACTAAGGATCAGGGACTAAGGATCAGGGACCACACACTAAGGATCAGGGACCACAGACTAAGGATCAGGGACTAAGGATCAGGGACCACACACTAAGGATCAGGGACTAAGGATCAGGGACCACACACTAAGGATCAGGGACTAAGGATGGTGTGACTGATGGTTCTCACAAGTACAATAAACCCAACAGTGTTTATACACTTGTGTCAAGATCAACATGTGAACATCTGCTAACTATTGATCCCCAATAGTCACATGACCCTTCATTGATCTGTGTGTGTGTGTGTGTGTGTAGTAATCTGATCGCGTCCCGTCAGTTTCAGAACCGCAGCGACCAGCTGGATCTTATTTCACCACACACTCCTCCTGGAGGAGCAGGTTGCAATATGTTGCTGTAAACTGACACTGACAGGTGACAGGTGACAGGTGACAGGTGACAGGTGACACTGACCTGATAACCATAACCACGGCGTGGAGAGGACCCCTCCATCGTCCCGGCAACATCAGAGAGACCTGGAAGATCCTTTTGGTTTAACCACAAACAGCCGTTATATCGCTCTCTGCACACACACACCAGACTACATTCACTAAAACAGGGATTTTAGAGAACAGGACACAGGAGCTGCTGCTCTGCTGCTGCCATGATTGGTTAATTTGTCTGTGACTTTGGGGTTTTAAACTGTTAGTTCAGATCCAACACAATATTTGTGTAACACACAATATCGCAAACAAACTAACAGATGGAGGCAGCAGCAGACCAGCAGCTCCTGTGTCCTGTGCGGTAAAATTAGGCCTTTTGTAAATGGAGTCTGGTGGCTTCGTTTGCGGATTAATCTTCCTGCTGCATTCATGAGTCATTTCACTGCTGCAGATGCTAAAGGTTGAGCTCAATTTAACTCCTTTATTTCTACAGCAATGCATTATGGGATGTCAGATCATCATGTGCTTGTAGCACCGCTGTCCTGTGAGAACTACGAGTCTCCAAAAGCTGCCTGTTTTCAGCGTTTTCTGAGACGACGATGATGAGCCAGTGAAGGAACTCTTCATCCTTCAGTTCATCACAAAGGAGTTTAACTGGTTTATTCAGCCAAAGAAGAAGAGTTTCTGCAACAAGACAACAGGACGCTGTGTGTGTGTGTGTGTGTGTTACATAATACACACTGACGGGGTTTGTGTGGTCATGTGTGGACTCAAACAGTATGTTCATGTCAATCAGTGTGAAATGTGTGTGTGTAAGTAACAGGCCCGGGGTCGACTGTGTGTGTGTGTGTGTGACATCAGCAGGCTGACAGAATGGGAGCTCGCTTCTGCACACGCTCAGTAGCTCAGTCTGGTGGCTCAAGTGACACACACACACACACACACACACACACACACACACACACAGTTGTGGTGTGTTAACCTGCACTTCAGCACAAATCCATTAGCATTATTTAAAATCCTATTAAATATATTCTCAGATGGCAAACAGGTCATCAATAATTAACCAATCACACTGCAGCAGAGGTGCTGCTTGACACAGGGCTAGCTGTTTCCCCCTGCTGCCATTCTTTATGCTAAGCTATGCTATGCTAAGCACATTCTAACCAGGACATCAGACAATAAGAAATACTGAGGAAGGAAGAAGGGAGGGAGGGAGGGAGGGAGGGAGGAGGATTTAGTGCTATCTAGCCGTGAAACTGCAGACTGCAGCCAGCTGAGTCCCCCTTGCCTCCCCCCTCCCTTTCCAAGTGTGTAGGAGAACCTACGGTGGCCCACGAGGATTCAGGCTCCCTTTGCTTTTTACTGTAAACTGAGCAGACGATGGGCCGATCGATATGATCAATCACAGGTGAGCTGTTCAACACACAGGAAGCAAGGGGGGAGGGAGGAACGAAGGGAGGGAGGGAGGAAGAAAAATTAAAGAAACAAAGAAAGAAATACAGAAATAGAAAGACATGAAATGAAAAAGTGAAAACGAAGATGGAAAGAAAACAGAGGACTGACTGAAGGAGGAATATTTAGTGAGGGAAACGCTGACATATGAGTGGCTGAACAGCTGTTACATCATCGATAACCAGCCAATTAGAGGGCAGGAGGCTCCCAAACCAACTCCCATTACCTCATCATATACACTCAGCTGTCAATCACAGGCCTCATGACCTCATCACCGTGGTAACGGCGCGGCACGTGACCAATCAGCTGCAGCAGAGACGACGGGCTGAATAAACCCCGACTTTTGGCCTCCATTTGTTCTTCGTTCCTCTTCACCTCCTCCTCCTCCTCCTCCTCCTCTGTGACGGGGGTCAGGCGGCTACAGCATCCAGAAATGGCGGCCTGCTCCTTTAACAGCGGGGCCTCTTTGTGTTGAGCAGCTGCTGCTGAATATTCATGAGGACGACGGCTGTCTGCTGCTGATTGGCCGCTACCGCCTGTCAATGACAGACTTTACATAATAACACCTCCCCTCCCTCCTCAAGCTAATTAATATTCATGATAACAGACACAGCAGGTGTGTGTGTGTGTGTGTGTGTGTGTGTGTGTGTGTGTGTGTGTGTGTGTGTGTGTGTGTGTGTGTGTGTGTGTGTGTGTGTGTGTGTGTGGTTAGAATAAACAATGCTGGACTTAATGAGCGTTTGGTTTAAAAAGAGAAAGAAAGAAAAAGACATCTTAAAAATGTGATGAATCTCAGGCAGGCTCTCAGGTGCTTTGTTCCTTTGATTTCTAGGCCTATTTTTGGATGTGAAGTAGTGATTTACATTGCTTAACACCAACTAGCAGTTTGGTGGCATAATTACAGAGTGACACGCAGACACCATCGCACACGCTCATATCATATTGAGTCATGCGTCTGACAGCATCATGGAAAGGATCCTTTTGGTTTAAACACAAACAGCACACACACCAGACTACATTCACTAAAACAGGGATTTTAGAGAACAGGACACAGGAGCTGCTGCTGCCTCCATCAGTCGGTGTGTGATTGTGTGACTGCGTGACTTTGTTGTTTTAAAAAGTCAGTTTGGATCCAACACAATATTTATGAAACACACAATATCACAAACAAATGAACTGGGTGGTCCTGTGTGGCAAAATGAGCGCTTTTGTAAATGGGGTCTGGTGGCGTCGTTTGTGGATTAATCTTCCATTTTACTGCTGCAGATGTTATTTCCTTGTGTTATTGTGTGCTGCACAAATATTGTGTTGGATCAGAACTAACCCTTTAAAACACCAAAGTCACACAAAAACACAAACTAACTAGCTGATGGAGGCAGCAGCAGACCAGCAGCTCCTGTGTCCTGAGAGCTAAAATCCCTGTTTTTGTCAATGGAGTCTGGTGTATTTGGCGAGAGTGAGGAAAAAAGGGAAATGTACATAGGACCCAGGTTTAAAAACACCAGAGTTACCCTTTAATGACAGAAACGATTTGGTCAAGAACAGAGATAAAACCACGAGCACTTCATTCTTTAATTTTAATGTAAAATTAACTGTTGGAAGAGGAGGAGAAACGGAAAAATACACGTTTAACAAGCCAAACAAACGAAGAGTTAGTCGTCTCAGTTCCATAAAGTGGTTTCCTCGTGTGCCTTTAAAGGAGTTAACGTGTGAAAACAAACAAATCACCAGCAGGAAGTCGTCACTTCTCTCCTGCATTCACTAATAATAATAATAATAATAATAATAATAAAAAAAACAACAGTATTAAAATTAAACAGTGACAAAAATAGAAAAGAGATCAAAGCTAAAGCCACACAGCTCCTCCGTCGTCGCTTCTCCTCTAAATCATATCCTCCGCTAACATTCGAGGTCCCTGCCGATGTGTTTTAATCAGAAGCTGACTGTTCTGCAGCACTAGAAGTCTTTATTAGAATATGTTTACGGCTCTATTTTATCTCTTCAAGCTTCTATATACACATTTAGATTTCTATTTACAGCCACGCTCAACGCCTCCTCCGGCCGCCGGCAGCAGCAGCTTCTCTCAGACCGACTTCTGTGCAACTTTTCTGTCGTTTAATTTCACTTTCTGCTCGTCGGGAGGAAGAGGGCGAAAAGCCGCTGTCAGGAAATAACAGAGAGACTTTTAAAGGGGCGCTCCGCTCATTTTACACGTCAAAGTGACGACGCGCTCTGACAAAACAGCCGGACAGTTAAACCATTTCTCAGCATTAACTTGGCCCAGCAGCCACACTACACTGTGACTGGATGGTGCTGTTGCCATGGCAGCCCTCGCCATTTACAGTCAGCGACCAACACAAACAAAAAGAGCACCGACAGCAGGGCTGGACGACACGTCAGTTTGATTAGTCTGAATATTCGCTTCGCCTCAATGTGTGAAATCTAATTATTAGAATGAGCACACAGTTTGTTTTACGCCAGCGAGTAGCGAAGACGCTAGCCGCTACGCTAGGAGTCACGACGGCCCTGCAAACTGTGACGTGATTGGTTGAACCATGTGAACACCTGCTGCAGTTCACAGGAGCGTCACAGTGACGCCGACATGAACCAGAGAATTCGTCTGGTTACCGAAGTCGACTCATCGATGAGCAGATTTTAAATCGGTCGGTCCGTCTCTACCGGGAGCCAACGGTGGGCAACAGAAGCTAGCAGACGCTAACGGTAGCAAACAGTGGCCAAGAGAGGCAAACAGTAGCTAGCAGAGGCAAATGCTAGCTAACAGCGGCAAAAAATATCTAACAGCAGCTTCAAATAGCTAACAGAGGCTAACAGTAGCAAACAGAAGCTAACGGTAGCTAACAGAGGCTAACAGTAGCTAACAGAAGCTAACGGTAGCAAACAGAAGCTAACAGAAGCTAACGGTAGCTAACAGAGGCTAACGGTAGCAAACAGAAGCTAACAGAGGCTAACGGTAGCCAACAGAGGCTAACAGAGGCTAACGGTAGCCAACAGAGGCTAACAGAGGCTAACAGTAGCAGTAACGGTATTGATGTAGATGAAGCGTTTGGTGCCGACGGCCCGTAGCGGTGTGAGACCACCTGTATTATCTGAATGATTGCAGGTGTCTATTATTATTTATTCTTCCTGTTCAAATATTTGATGGAGCTGCAGCCATCAGCTGATGAATCCATTGATCAACCAACAGAAAACATATCGCCAACTTTTTGAGTAATCGATAGCAGTTTTTCAAGATAAAATGCGTCGGCTCCAGGTTTTAAAATGCTTTTCATTCTGATGAACTGAATATTTTGAGGTTTTGATGTTTGCTAATAGTTTTATAGACCAAACCGTTTGTGGAGAAAATTAATTAATGACAAAAACAATCCTGAGACGCAGCCCCGCTGTCTGACTTCAATCATTCTGCTGGACAAGACAAAGTTTCAATACTGTCAACTGAATGCTGAAAATAAAACTCTGATTTTAATGTTTTACTGCAGAGGCCTCCACATGTAAACTCCTGCTTTACCTCTACGTTGTTACTGGAAAAGAGCCGCCTCTCCTCTGTTTTAACGTCCGATTCATCAGCTTCTACATCTGAAAACCACCCGACCAGAATGAAGCTGGTTTAACAGTGCAGCTAATGTATGACGGCGTGTGAGGGTGAAATATATAAATATGGAGCTGAGAGAGGGCGGTAACATACTCTGATCTAATCTATTAAAGTTGCACATTAACAAGAAACAAAATGATATTCTGAGATTAGAAAGTCACAAATGTACGAGTTATTTTCTCGTACATTTACCACTTTAATCTCAGTCCACAGTATTACCGCCTCACTTTTTAACAGGCCCCGACACTCCGTCATACCGGATGTTTTTCATAAGAGTTGCGAATCGTTTTGGTTTCGGACATTTGAGGACGCTCCCTCGGCCTCTGAGAAACCATTTTGTGCACTAAACCGTCCGTAACCACAGGCTGCGAAGCGACGCATCACTTCTGTGACCAGGAGACGACCAACCGGAGTCCAGGACGTGGACCTGAATCCAGGTCTCCGTTTAACACACAGTCACTGTAGCGAGCGGAGCCGACGTGTTTAGAGAAAGAAAAGCAGGCGAAGGTGAGAACTGTCCGTCTGTCTGGAATAGAAACATTTAAAACTAACCCACTCCGACGGCGACATCTGGAGGTTTTCAGGAAGCACCGGGTCGGCTACAAACACTGAGAGCTGCATTCAAACTACGTACAGCCACTGGTCCTCACAAACAGCCCGCACCCTGCACTTCAACTCTGCCTTCAGCCTCCGGGACTCTCTGTAGTGACTGCCAGGTGCGGTGGACGATGATGCTTCCTATTAGAAAATAACCAAGTGAAGTAACCTAACTGGTGTCGGCACGATCCACAGACAAACAGTCACCAAGTTAACTGCTGCTTCAGTATTCAGTCCCACGAAAAACCCAAACAGCTCTGATCCCAGCGTCTCGTATGAACGCCGTCCGTCCGTCTGCGACGTTAAATGCTTCAAAGTAGCTCTCAAGGGTTTGAGCTCATGAGTCCGACACCGCTGCTGCTCAAAGACCTGTTGGGGGTTAAACCTGCGGCGGCACAGTTACAGAACAGTTGGCGACACGACTGCTGACCCTCCAGCTGCTACAAGGCCGAAAACAAAAAGGAGGAGGAAAAAAAGGAAAAAGTCATGTTCCACCAGTGATGCTGTGGGTCACCTGTAGAGTCCGTCTTCACCTCCACCCGTCCACCCGTCCCAGGATAACCTTGGTGGTTGCCACTGGCGACCACAGCTCCTCACTGACCCTCCCATCCCGCTCCTGCAGACAGATAAAAGGAAATGCTGCATTTTTATCTCCATGTCCTCAACAAACAATAACAAAAGCACACAGGACACATCCTGTAAGGTTCAACTCTAAAGAACACCTCTGGTGTTTCTCCCCCAGAGTCCTCTGTGTCCTCATCCTGGTGTCTGAGTGACTGGTAGGTAGTAAAAGTGTTGGAACTGGTCCAGTAGATCACCTCAGCCAGCAGCCACCAAACGGGCTGCAATGGCTGCAACGTGATCCTTTGGGACAACTGCACCTGATCACAGTAGGTCCACTAAAAGAGCTTGTTTGATCCACTGACAGGCTCAGAGTGTTATTCTAAGTGTGTGACAGCAAAGCGTTTAAAACACCAAAGTCCCACAATAACACAGATACACTGACTGATGGAGGCAGCAGCAGAGCAGCAGCTCCTGTGTCCTGTTCTCTAAAATCCCTGTTTTAGTGAATGTAGTCTGGTGTGTGTGCTGTTTGTGGTTAAACCAAAAGGATCTTCCAGGTCTCTCTCTGTAGGGATCCTTTCCATGATGCTGTCACACACTTAGAATAACACTCTGAGCCTGTCAGTGACACCAGAATATGTACAGATGTGTTTCTTTTAGCACGCTGCAGCTTCCTGCAGGCTTCACAGTGAACAGGTGAACTACTCACCTGTAGTTTTCACGTCAGAATGAGGCTGAGACTGGGTGGTGGGGAGGGGTGAGGGGCGGGGTCACTCTGAGGCGAAGTGCACCTCCGGGGGGGGCTTGACGGTGACAGGCTGGGAGGTGCGGCGGGGGGGCGAAGGCTTGGGCTGAGCCTGCTGCTGCATCGTGTCGTAGTACGTCACACCTCCATAGGTCACCTGGGTCTGACCCTGACACACACACACACACACACACACACACACACACACACACACACACACACACACACACACACACACAGACACACACAGACACACACAGACACACACAGACACACACACACACACACAGAGACACACACACACACACAGACACACACAGACACACACAGACACACACAGACACACACACACACACACAGAGACACACACACACACACACACACACACACACACGTTAACTTTGTTATCCAAAGGGGAAAGGTGGTGGGAGGTGAACAGTTCACACACATTTCCTGGAGTTCAAACCAGTTTTCTTGACTAAACGTTCTGTGATTTACATAAAATAATCAAACCACAATAATTTATATCCAGGACGACCAGGCGATCAATATATTTCATCAGTGACCAGTGGAAGCATATTGTAAGGAGGGGATCTTGTTGTATCATCAGTTTATAAACCTCTCCTTCCCAAGTAAACAACTCAAAGTCAATTGGAATAAAAACGAACCCTAAACCACAAAATGAGTCAGTTTGTTTGTGACATGTGACATATTTGATTGTTAGTTTATTATTTACTATTAATTTTCATTTAAATTGTAAAGTTAATGTCAGAATCTGGATATTTTCTGGTTTCTTTGCTCCTCTGTGACAGTAAACTGAGCTTCTTTCAGCTCAGGACTTCAGGAAACACTGATTCATGTTTTTACCTGTACTTGTGGACTTGGGTACATGGTCGGGTAGGGGAAGGTCATGACCCCCGGCGGAGGGTAGAAAGGCGGCGGCAGCAGCTGCTGTGGTTGCCCTGGCGACAGAGACACAGGTGGGCCTCCATAGAGGGCGGGGTTGGCGATGGGGCCGCCTGATTGGTGGGGATGGAGGCCTGAGGAGGAGGCAGAGAGAGATGAGTACTTCATCCAGGAAAACACTTCAAAAACCGAAGAGGAGAAGAGACTGCACTGACCGGGGTGGGGGATGTGCATCTCAGGCTGGACCAGCATGCCTTGTGGTGGGATGGGGGCGGGGCCATCCCCGTGGGCATAGATTGGTCCCTGGTACGACACTAAGAGACAGAGACGTTAGAGAGGGACGTTAGTGTACTGAGGTACGACGGCCACATCTCATTCACCTGAGAAGTGGACTTACTGGTTTGGTTTTAGGGCACCGTTGATCCCAAATACAGGTTTAACAGTAAAATACGACACGCTCCGATAAATGAGGTATGTAAGGTTGTCAGAATAAACTCAGCGTCAGCGTCACAGGGCTGCTCACACACGACTGCTGGACCTCTACTGGCCCCTGCTGGCGAGCAGGAGGAAGCACTGCCCGTCTCTGGTGTAGCTTCTAGCTCTGGATGCCTCGGTTAAGCTTTTGTGTTCATGGAGAAATGTATTTAAGTTTGATTCTTGATATATTAAAGGAGAACTCTGGTGCTTTTAACCCTGGGTCCTATCTGTACACATCCTGGTGTCTAAATGACTGACAGGGACAGGATCCCTACAGAGAGAGACCTGGAAGATCCTTTTGGTTTAACCACAAACAGCACACACACCAGACTACATTCACTAAAACAGGGATTTTAGAGAACAGGACACAGGAGCTGCTGATCTGCTGCTGCCTCCATCAGTCAGTGTGTCTGTGTTACTGTGGGACTTTGTTTAGATTTAAACAAACCCTTAAAAACATCAAAGTCTCTTGTCCTGTGAGGTAAAATGTTTTTTTGTACAGACGGATAAAAATACCAGTTTAAATAAGATCAGATGATCAGACTAAGATCAAACGTGCTTCTCTGGCACACGTTTCTTACAAACACAGGCCGTCCTGTGCAGCCACCTCTGGGCGTCTCCCCCAGGTGTTTTACTCTGCCGGCAGGTTGTTGTCTTACTGGGTTCGTAGTAGTGTCCCTCCATCACTCCCAGGTGCATGGGCGGCGCCGGCTCCGGCACGGCTCTCTGTCGTTGGGACGAGTAGCGTTTGGCCCGGTTGGAGCCGACACCCATCTCGTCCATGCTGGAGAACTGAGGCCCCCCGGCGATGTGCATGGGGTTGGGGAGGCCTGTAAGGCAGAAACACGAGTCAATTCACTGGGACACAGAGGAACCACATCATCTTAGCACATCCTTCAGTCCACATCCTGCAGCAAAGACACAGCAGTGACTGACAGCTGGAAAATGGGGACGGGAGACTTGAGACTCCGCCCACTGCCTGCTGCCGTGAAGCTCGGTGAGCCTGGGGGGGGGGGGGGGGGGGGGGGGGGGGGGCGGGGGGTTTGGGGGGGCAGCATTACCATTAGTCAGGAGCTTCAGGGTTTAGATTAAGTAGGACCGTTTCTGACTTTTCTTCTTTTATTAATGCCCAATCTATGACCAGAGAGAAGTGGATGAATACAGCTTCAACAACTCATGAAGAAGTCATTCACTATTTGATGTAACAACATTATAGTTGCATCAGTCAGGGTGGGGACGGAACCTCAGAACTTATGGCACTAACCAGTGAGTACCGATAACAGCCTCATCGTTCAGTACAGAGCATCGGTACCCTGGGGAGCAATACAGGACGCTAGTACCAACATGCTCCTGTTACACATGAGGGGGGGCCGTACAGGAAACAAAACTGGTACCACACACTACACAGGCGTGTGATGGCTAGTGGGACCACGTAATCACCAGGTACAGCTGAAAACGCTGCAGCAGCGTGGCGCCCGTCCTGCGAGTCAGCCTGGGTCACTTCAGTGACTCAGCACCTCAAGGTTGAGGCCCCCCCAAATCCCATAAACTCTATTAGCACACTTAGCTCTGTTAGCTCTTAAAGCTGTTAAAGCTGTCAGCATGGCTGCTTTCTCTGATGGGGCTCTGGCTCAGGAGGTCGTCTGTAATCTGACGGTCACCAGTTTGACTTTTACACATTTTTATTCATTATTATGTCAACAGACAAGCTCAACTTGTGCTAAATAAGTGTGGCCAAGGGGCTGAAACATACAACTAAAGAGTTGAAACCACTCTGTAGGTTTTTAGATGTTGTAACTAAAAATACAACAACGCTAAAGTTTTGTACCGTAATGTGTCATAGCTCAATTTGATAAAATGGATTGTTTTTAAACTGCCATGGTCTTAAAGTCACTTTGTCCAAATCAGACCTTTCTGAACTAAACCCAGCAGCCCTCGGACCCAACACGTTCTTCTGTTGGTTCTCTTTCTGTGACCCTCGTCCTTATACAATCCCTGATATTCCCCGTTACACATGAGTCCATCTTTATTTTCCAATTCTCCGCTCACCTCTCATCTCAGACCGGATGTAGGACGTCGGGCTCTGGTTCCAGCTTTGTCCAGCCAGACTGAGGCGAGCCAGGTCCTGGTCCAGCTCCGTCAGCCCTGCTCCTCCTGTTCCCGCTCCTCCACCTGTTCCCGCTCCTCCACCTGTTCCTGCTCCTCCACCTGTTCCCGCTCCTCCTCCCGTCTGACTCGGCCCTTCGCCTGCGCCCGCCCAGCTCTTCCCCCCCACGCTGCTGCTGGGGGAGGAGGCGTTCCCTCCGGCCGCAGACTCCTCCATGGACGGCTGTTTGCTGCCCAGGTCTGCGGGCCGCGAGCGAGTCCTGCGAGCCAGCGAGTAGGATTTACGCTCCACCGGCCGCTCGGTGGGAGGAGAGGCCTCCCGATTGGTCGCTGCTGCCGATGACTGTACAGAGGAGGAGTCAGAGGTGGAGGAGGCAGCCAATCCTGACGCAGACCTGTCAGCACTCCCTCTCTGTTCCTGCTGCTGTCGTCTTGGTGAGGCAGACTGATAACCGCCCGGCTGAGACGATGCCGCCGTCGTTACAACACTATGGTCCTGTTCCCTAACGCCGCCATGGCAGACTGTGATGTCCTCAACGACCACAGAGGGACCCCCCCGTCCCCCGCCACCACGCCCTCCCCTGCCGACCACACCGCGGTCTCCTGCGGGGTCAGACTGAGCTTTAGGGCCCTGTCGTTCCCTGGGATGCATCTGGGGTGCGTTTGATTCATTATTCCTGTACTGGGACTGAGGCAGGGGGTGCGTTTGATTCTGGTGGGGTGGTCTGCTGCGCGAGGGGGGCGGTCTGGAGGGATTGCTGCCACGCTGGGCGGAGGGGAGAGGGAAAGAGGAGGGGGACGTAGAGGAGGGGTGGATGGATGAAGGTGGAGCTCCTCCTCGGTTCAGACCTCCTCCTCCTCCTCCTCCACTCTGCCAGGATCGGACCGGCCGCTCTCCTCCGTCTCTCCACCGCTTGTCTCTGCTGGGAGACGTGTTCTGTCTGCAGGGACACACACACACACACACACACACACACACACACACACACATCAAAGTGGCGTTTAAGCGGACAGCTGGACGTGGTCAGGTGTGGTCGAGGTATCTGTGACCACGCCCTGCTGTGGGTACGGTGAATGTCCGACCAAACGTGAAACATGATCATGGACTTCCTGTTCCTGAGTGGCGGCGTTGAATGATGGTCAGAAAAGAAGTGTGACGTCACAGTGAGGATGAACTGTGGGATGTTAAACGTCTTTGTGACAGCAGAGGAACAAAAATGCACAGCAGCAGCAGGAAATGAACAGTTTCCTCATTTGAGATGCAGCAGAGCCAAAAAAACCGAGGTGTTGTTTAAACCGACGACGTATGTTCTGTATTTGGACCCCACTAGCTGCCGCTGTGGTAGCAGCTACTCTTCCTCTTCCTACATGTAGAAACAGCTGCAGACACTCATCAGGCTTCATGTTTGGTCTACGTCAGCTTCCTGCAGTCATTGTCTGTTGTCATTTCTTTAATGTTGCTCTGAGCCTTAAAGGGCAAGATTGTGATGTCATCATTACTCTGTGTCCTTATTGGACGAGCCATCACGTCTTTATGGTAACTAATTATATTCATTAAAGACCGTTAATTAATAAATAAAGGACAAACTCATATCTAATCAGATGAATCACTTTGTATCACATTCAAATCGACAATTTTGTTTGAGGATTTTCTTTAATGACGGCAGATATTCGAAGCTTCAGTAGAAACCCTCAACAGAGGCTGCAGATAATAAACACAAGTTCCTGTTTTTGGGTGTAGTCGCCCTTTAAACCCTCTGAGCCGAGCCGAGCTGAGCCCATCCACCTCGCTCACGTTTCCTTTTTAACAAACCATAACTGGGCTGTAAACATCCAAAGTAAGGTGGCGCTCACCTGGGCCTGCGCTGACGGTACTGTCGGTCTCCGTGGCCGCCACCGTTGCGGATGTCGTACCCGTAGATGGCGATGAGTTCCTCGCGGCTCTTCGGCGCCTGCTCCTCCTCCCTGAACTTGTCATGCTCCCAGCGGCCCTCGTCCTTCCACAGCTTCCTGTTTCGACCTTTCGGTCTGAGACACACAGACGGGGAGACGTGACGCACGCCGTCCTGCTCTCTACGTGGTGGCGGCCATTTGGCCTCAAATGTGACAACAATGAATGCAGACATCTGATATTTTACACGCCGAATGCTTTAGTCCTTAAATAAACGTCTTCTTCTACTATTACAGCGTACAAACGGGGGCTGTGTGATGTCGTACCTCTCCTCCTCCTGAGCGTGCCCTCTGACGTCGTGCTCGAAGAACAGACCCTTCCTCGGGATGTAGGCCGGGTTCTTCCTGTCCTCGTCATCGTCGAGCTTCTGACCAGGTTTTCCTCCCGCCTTCGTTTCAGGGTCATCTGTAGACTCCTGTGTGTGAGTGGATAAAACAGGAAAGGTCGTAACGAAGGCTGTAACTTCTTCATGAAAGTGAAACATAAAGGCTGGAGGTAGGCGGCTCGTGTGGACATCAGACGCTCAATGTGTTTGTAATATCTGGCTGAATGTTTGTTGCTAAAAGCTTTAGAGAATACAACCAAGGCTCAGTTACCACAGCACATCAGGGCCACTGTGGCTAATAAAAACACAGAGGTAAAGAAGTCAATGGAGCCGGGGGGAGGGACCATTAAAGGTGTAAAGTGAAGAGACGAAAACTGAAAGAGAAAATTAGTGTTTCTGGACTAAAACCTCCTGTTACTGCTCATTTCAACAGATGAGTCCAATCCAACCTCCCAAAGTGAATATCTGAGTTTCTTCCTGTAGATCTGTGAGTCTTTTCTCTTTAACCTACAATGGCACCAGTAGTGGATTTCTCGCAGACTATTTTTGGCAGCAGATTAATCCACAGATTTACTGGATGCCGCCCCCCAGTGGTTGATCAGGGGTCCAGTGAGCCTCACCTGTCCGTCACCGCTCTGTCTCTCTCCGGCTAGGTTCCCCTTCTCCTCAGCCTTGCTCTCCTCTTTACCCCGTCCTCCTCCCTCCTCCTCCCGCTCCTCCTGCTCCTCCTCCACCTCCTCCACCTCCTCCTCGTCACCCTGCTCCTCCGTCTTTGCTGGGACGTCGGCAGCAGAGGGTTTGGGCTCGCCGGCTGCTGCTGGAGCTTCGTCATCACTGTACTGCTCTGCCTCCTCTTCCTCCTCCACTCCCTGGGAGAGATTTTTATCGAGTAATGAAGCTGATCATCAGACATTTTAAGAGCCAAGTGTTAAATAAGGATGTTATCTGTCTAAACTTTACCTTTAACTGTTGCCTGTCCAGTCGTGAATATCTAAAGGTTACCTCTGGTGTTTTTTTGGACATACTCTAAATGGCTGGTAGGTACAAAAAGAAGACAGGAGCTGCTGCAGCCCGTTTGGTGTCTGCTGGCTGAGGTGATCTACTGGACCAGTTCCAACACTTTTACTACCTACCAGTCACTCAGACACCAGGATGAGGACACAGAGGACCAGGGCCGACCACATCAGATGTAGGTTAGGGTTGGTTACAGAATGTATATTTCAGAGACGGCCCTGTCTGTATGTATTTGTACTGCCCGCCTCGTGACTCTGCCTTGATTTGCTGTTAGTTTATATTCTTATTATTCAGTACTCTATTCATCTGGACTTATTCTTCTGTCTTCAAGTTCTTTGGACCAAACCTGTGTCTGATCCCTCCATCAGTAAGCCCTGCATCACTTCCTGCTGAGGCACATTCATTGTTCTCAATCAGCCGTCAGTAGACGTGTCTCACTAGATTTGACCATGTCTGTCTCAATTATCACCTCTGGTCTGGCTCAGTGCACAGGGAGCTTTACTGCACTTATAAAGGTAGTTAAAAACAGGCCAGAGACTTCTGACAGATTATAGTGACTCCGATGGGGCTGGATAATAAAAGAAAAACCTGGACTTGAACAACAGAGGTTTGTCAAATAGCAGTTAGAGACGAGATGACATGACCAGGATATGATTCCTGCTAAAAGTCATCACATATTCCCCTGTGGTCTGACTGCAGTGGGTCTCTGTTTGTGTTTGAGTCTCAGTGAGTCTGTGGGACGACAACAGACCTCACAGCCCTGATGTCGCCCCACCGGTCTGAGTGTGATATCCAGCTGCTGTGTTTTACCTCTGAATGGGAGCCGTTTTCTTCTGGATCTGCACTGTCGTAGTCAGACAGGACGGCTGGACAACACACAGACAGACAGATGTATGTATCATTGGAGTGTCTGGGTACAGGAAATACAAAGCGAGGCATCGACAGGGATCTAACAGCCGCAGTCAGAGAACAGGCAGCCTGAAAGCAGCCAGTCATGGAGGGAACAAATGCTATAGGAGCCTGGTACAGGCCTCCGTTTATTATCTCCCAGTACAGTTCAAGGGAAAAGAGCAGCTACTGTCTTTTAATACACTGGCGATGTTCTTGGTGTCAGCTGTGTTCTAGAGGTTTCTATGAACTAATAAATGTCTTACCTTCTCCCACTCCATCTTCACTTTCCTACAAAGAGACACAGAAAACAAAATCAGCTCAACCACTGACAACCATTCAAGTGTTAATCAGTAGAAAACACCACGAGCTCAGCTGCTCAGAGCACTTCCACAACACCACGGTCACACTGGGAGCTGCTCGCCGCTCTGCTCCGCCTAAACGGCCTTTAGGAGGTAGCATGAGTGCACACTGATTATACTCATCTGTCACTGCGCTCATTTTTCCTCTGGGGCAGGATTTCAAACCGGTGTGCACCAAACCTCTCATGTTAGACCAAACATGGTGCAGCATCAAAGGAGAACTCTCCCCCTGGTCCCTCTGTGTCCACATCCTGGTGTCTGAGTGACTGGTAGGTAGTAAAAGTGTTGGAACTGGTCCAGTAGATCACCTCAGCCAGCAGACACCAAACGGGCTGCAATGTGATCCTTTGACTAAAACATTTCACCTCACAGAACTTTGTGTGGCTTTAGTGTTTTTAAGGGTTGGTTTGGATCTGATCTAACCAAAATCACACAGTAACACAGACACACTGACTGATGGAGGCAGCAGCAGAGCAGCAGCTCCTGTGTCCTGTTCTCTAAAATCCCTGTTTTAGTGAATGTAGTCTGGTGTGTGTGCTGTTTGTGGTTAAACCAAAAGGATCTTCCAGGTCTCTCTCTGTTGGGATCCTTTCCATGATGCTGTCACACACTTAGAATAACACTCTGAGCCTGTCAGTGGATCAAACAAGCTCTTTTAGTGGATCTACTGTGATCAGGTGCAGTTGTCCCAAAGGATCACGTTGCAGCCATTGCAGCCCGTTTGGTGGCTGCTGGCTGAGGTGATCTACTGGACCAGTTCCAACACTTTTACTACCTACCAGTCACTCAGACACCAGGATGAGGACACAGAGGACCCAGAAACACCAAAGATCTGCTTTAAAAAAGCGCTGAAAGGGCCATGTAGATGAAACATATAGGACACGTGACACAAACACACTGCACACAGGCTGATGATGCTACAAGACGAGACTTTAAAAACTCCAGGAAAAATTACACACTGAAGTGCCCATCAGCATCAATGTCCTCCTCATCACCTGCCGGACAGGACCAGACACCAGTTCCTACCAGCGCATGTCTCCTTATGTGATCCTTATGTCCACCTTAAACCGGAGATTAGACTGGAAAAGGATCTATCCTCCAAAAACAAAACCACAGCCAGGCTGTCTGTAGCATCAGGGTGCCGACCAGCAGAATATCAGGGCCCTACTGAGGCGTGGACAGTCAGGGGGTCTGTCCTCTTTCCTCTGGAGGCAGCAATGAAAGCACAACACACACACACACACACACACACACACACACACACACACACACACACACACACACAGGCGGAGAACAGCTGCCAAAGTACCATTGAAGGCACCTGTCTGTCACCTGTAAGTGAGCTCCACCTCTGGTCAGGTGAGTACTCCAGGTGTCTGAGCAGCAGATCCTCCTCTTTATATAACAGTTATAACGTGGCCAAGCTGGAGGGGGGGGGGGTCACCTTTCAGCTAACACAGCCGGAGGCACCTCGGGTGTGGGTTAACGGACCGAGCTGCGGGTCATCTGCCGGCTGAGTGTCCGTGTGCTGGACGTGGCAGACCCCCCCCCCCCCCTCTCTCCCTAGCATTAGCGGGGCCTTCCGCTGGCCGCTGCACACCCTCATAACTGCCCCCAACACCTCGCACACACCTGGGTGGACACACCGACGAGCCAGCTCGGAGCAAACAGCCTCTTAAACCAGGAAACGCCTCCAGACAGACGGAGTGACCGAGGGGAAGCCCGGCCCGGTGCTCTGGACGGATCTGTGACCCGTGTAAATGCGTTCCGACTGGCGCCTTTTCGTCTGGGTTTCATACCGTGGAACAGGATCACAATAAAGTGAACCACGCGGGCTGTTAACGTTGCAGTCTGAGCATTTAATGTGATGTCGGGTATTTACAGAATATATTCCAGCTCCTCAGGCAGAAGGGACACCAGCGTGCACTCAGCTAACCGAGCGGTTAAACGGCTAACTTGTCTTCCGTAGTTTCACCGAGCTAACGCCGCCTTCTGGAACAACGGTAACTTGTTTAGGAGTCCAGCGCTCCTGGGGCTAAACCACCCCCGGATCATCTCCCCCACAGTAACATGGAGCCAAAGCGAGGACTCGGCCCCCTGGAAAAGTTTTAACGGACGCGGTGTCTGTCACAGCTCCCGGCCGGGACACGGAGCCGTCAACCCGGCGAGCTAACGTTAGATAGCGCCCCGAGTTAGCTACTCACACACTCGGACTCCACGTCGCTTTTAGCCTCGGGCCGGATCGTCGTCACCACCGGCGGCTCGGGATCCCTCCCTCGGGTCTTGGTCGCCGGGGAGCCCGACCTCCCGCTGTCCGAACCCGAACCGGACTCGTCGTCGTCCTCGCTGTCCTGGGACGCGCGCCTCCTCCTTCGCCGCCGGTCCGCCATCTTAGGTCTCGAATGGTTGGAACCGGAAACAGGCAAGGAATTGTGGGTAGATGAGTTCTTCTTCAGTGAGGTTTAGGTGGTCATCAGATGCCTTATGGTACCTCTACTGCCACCTTCTGAAGGTTACTATTATTACACTAGGCTGTTTTATTATCAAAGTATGATCATGTCCTTCTATGTCGATTCATTTCACACACCTGATCTATTGTTAATCTATCAAACAATCTCATCATGTAGTTAAAGTGTCTGTAGTACTATCAGTAGTACTAGTATCAGTAGTACTAGTATTAGTATCAGTAGTATCAGTATTAGTATCAGTAGTACTAGTATTAGTATCAGTAGTATCAGTATTAGTATCAGTAGTACTAGTATTAGTATCAGTATTATCAGTATTAGTATTATCAGTATTAGTATCAGTAGTACTAGTATTAGTATCAGTATTATCAGTATTAGTATTATCAGTATTAGTATCAGTAGTACTAGTATTAGTATCAGTAGTATCAGTATTAGTATCAGTAGTACTAGTATTAACATCAGTAGTATCAGTAGTAGTACTAGTATCAGCAGTATTAGTATTAGTATCAGTACTAGTACTAGTATCAGTAGTACTAGTAGTACTATTGAAGAACCCACGTTCTTTAATGGACAGCTCGAGGTTGTTCACAGATCAGCCGGAGGGTTCAGTCGGTCTCAGAAGGGCCTTTAATTCAGGTGGAACACATAATGCAGTACAGCGCTGGGCTCATGACAGCCCTCGGGGGGGGGGGGCGGGGGGGGGGCAATAAACTGAGTTAGCCGACAGATCTAAAAGGGTCCTGATCACACGCAACCATGTTGGATTGGTCCGCTGGGTCCGTGCGTCAGTCTCCAGCAGCCGTCAGCGTTGTCTGGGTAGGCTTGTGTCTAACAGGAAGATGTTTACAGAACAAGAACTCTCTGTTTCTTACAATCAAGATGTTACATCTGCTTCTCAGAACTCCAGAGGAGACACCAGTCTGTCAGCTCACACTGACTGAACAACGTCTGAGAAACACGTGGAACACTTGGTGATTTAAAGTTCTACTTTACATGGAGGACAGTGTGGTGTAATATTCAAACCTAATGTAACAGTACTAGTACTAGTATCAGTAGTACTAGTAGTATCAGTAGTATCAGCAGTACTAGTAGTATCAGTAGTACTAGTAGTACTAGTATCAGTAGTACTAGTAGTACTAGTAGTATCAGTACTAGTACTAGTATCAGTAGTATCAGCAGTACTAGTAGTATCAGTAGCATCAGTAGTACTAGTATCAGTAGTACTAGTAGTACTAGTAGTATCAGTAGTACTAGTATCAGTAGTAGTATCAGTACTAGTACTAGTATCAGCAGTACTAGTAGTATCAGTAGCATCAGTAGTACTAGTATCAGTAGTATCAGTAGTACTAGTATCAGTAGTAGTATCAGTACTAGTACTAGTATCAGCAGTACTAGTAGTATCAGTAGCATCAGTAGTACTAGTATCAGTAGTATCAGTAGTACTAGTATCAGTAGTAGTATCAGTACTAGTACTAGTATCAGCAGTACTAGTAGTATCAGTAGCATCAGTAGTACTAGTATCAGTAGTATCAGTAGTACTAGTATCAGTAGTAGTATCAGTACTAGTACTAGTATCAGCAGTACTAGTAGTATCAGTAGCATCAGTAGTACTAGTATCAGTAGTATCAGTAGTACTAGTATCAGTAGTAGTATCAGTACTAGTACTAGTATCAGTAGTACTAGTAGTATCAGTAGTACTAGTATCAGTAGTAGTATCAGTACTAGTACTAGTATCAGTAGTACTAGTAGTATCAGTAGTATCAGCAGTACTAGTAGTATCAGTAGCATCAGTAGTACTAGTAGCAATAGTACTAGTATCAGTAGTACTAGTATCAGTAGTATCAGTAGTACTAGTATCAGTAGTAGTATCAGTACTAGTACTAGTATCAGTAGTACTAGTAGTATCAGTAGTATCAGCAGTACTAGTAGTATCAGTAGCATCAGTAGTACTAGTATCAGTAGTATCAGTAGTACTAGTATCAGTAGTAGTATCAGTACTAGTACTAGTATCAGTAGTACTAGTAGTATCAGTAGTATCAGCAGTACTAGTAGTATCAGTAGCATCAGTAGTACTAGTATCAGTAGTATCAGTAGTACTAGTATCAGTAGTAGTATCAGTACTAGTACTAGTATCAGTAGTACTAGTAGTATCAGTAGTATCAGTAGTACTAGTATCAGTAGTACTAGTATCAGTAGTAGTATCAGTACTAGTACTAGTATCAGTAGTACTAGTAGTATCAGTAGTACTAGTAGTATCAGTAGTAGTATCAGTACTAGTACTAGTATCAGTAATACTAGTAGTATCAGTAGTATCAGTAGTAGTATCAGTAGTACTAGTGGTATCAGTAGTACTAGTAGTATCAGTAGTATCAGTAGTAGTATCAGTAGTAGTATCAGTAGTACTAGTGGTATCAGTAGTACTAGTAGTACTAGTAGTATCAGTAGTACTAGTAGTATCAGTAGTAGTATCAGTAGTACTAGTGGTATCAGTAGTATCAGTAGTATCAGTAGTACTAGTAGTATCAGTAGTACTAGTATCAGTAGTAGTATCAGTACTAGTACTAGTATCAGCAATACTAGTAGTATCAGTAGTATCAGTAGTAGTATCAGTAGTAGTATCAGTACTAGTACTAGTATCAGTAATACTAGTAGTATCAGTAGTATCAGTAGTAGTATCAGTAGTACTAGTAGTATCAGTAGTACTAGTATCAGTAGTAGTATCAGTACTAGTACTAGTATCAGTAATACTAGTAGTATCAGTAGTATCAGTAGTACTAGTATCAGTAGTAGTATCAGTAGTACTAGTGGTATCAGTAGTACTAGTAGTACTAGTAGTATCAGTAGTACTAGTAGTATCAGTAGTATCAGTAGTAGTATCAGTAGTACTAGTGGTATCAGTAGTACTAGTAGTACTAGTGGTATCAGTAGTACTAGTAGTATCAGTAGTATCAGTAGTAGTATCAGTAGTACTAGTAGTATCAGTAGTACTAGTATCAGTAGTAGTATCAGTAATAGTACTAGTATCAGTAATACTAGTAGTATCAGTAGTATCAGTAGTACTAGTAGTATCAGTAGTATCAGTAGTAGTATCAGTAGTACTAGTGGTATCAGTAGTACTAGTAGTACTAGTAGTATCAGTAGTACTAGTGGTATCAGTAGTATCAGTAGTACTAGTAGTATCAGTAGTATCAGTAGTACTAGTATCAGTAGTAGTATCAGTACTAGTACTAGTATCAGTAGTACTAGTAGTATCAGTAGTACTAGTAGTACTAGTAGTATCAGTAGTATCAGTAGTACTAGTGGTATCAGTAGTACTAGTAGTATCAGTAGTATCAGTAGTAGTATCAGTAGTACTAGTGGTATCAGTAGTACTAGTAGTACTAGTAGTATCAGTAGTACTAGTAGTATCAGTAGTATCAGTAGTAGTATCAGTAGTACTAGTGGTATCAGTAGTATCAGTAATACTAGTAGTATCAGTAGTACTAGTATCAGTAGTAGTATCAGTACTAGTACTAGTATCAGTAATACTAGTAGTATCAGTAGTATCAGTAGTAGTATCAGTAGTACTAGTAGTATCAGTAGTACTAGTATCAGTAGTAGTATCAGTACTAGTACTAGTATCAGTAGTACTAGTAGTATCAGTAGTACTAGTATCAGTAGTAGTATCAGTACTAGTACTAGTATCAGTAATACTAGTAGTATCAGTAGTACTAGTATCAGTAGTAGTATCAGTAGTACTAGTGGTATCAGTAGTACTAGTAGTACTAGTAGTATCAGTAGTACTAGTAGTATCAGTAGTATCAGTAGTAGTATCAGTAGTACTAGTGGTATCAGTAGTACTAGTAGTACTAGTGGTATCAGTAGTACTAGTAGTATCAGTAGTATCAGTAGTAGTATCAGTAGTACTAGTAGTATCAGTAGTATCAGTAGTACTAGTAGTATCAGTAGTACTAGTATCAGTAGTAGTATCAGTAATAGTACTAGTATCAGTAATACTAGTAGTATCAGTAGTATCAGTAGTACTAGTAGTATCAGTAGTATCAGTAGTAGTAGACAGTAGTAGAGACAGACCACAGGGGGGTGGAGACAGGCCGCAAGGGGGTGGAGACAGACCACAGGGGGGGGCGGAGACAGACCACAAGGGGGCGGAGACAGACCACATGGGGGTGGAGACAGACCACAGGGGGGTGGAGACAGACCACAGGGGGGGTGGAGACAGACCACAGGGGGGTGGAGACAGACCACAGGGGGGCGGAGACAGACCACAGGGGGGGTGGAGACAGGCCGCAAGGGGGTGGAGACAGACCACAGGGGGGGCGGAGACAGACCACAAGGGGGCGGAGACAGACCACATGGGGGTGGAGACAGACCACAGGGGGGTGGAGACAGACCACAGGGGGGTGGAGACAGACCACAGGGGGGCGGAGACAGGCCGCAAGGGGGTGGAGACAGACCACATGGGGGTGGAGACAGGCCGCAAGGGGGTGGAGACAGACCACAGGGGGGCGGAGACAGGCCGCAAGGGGGTGGAGACAGACCACAGGGGGGTGGAGACAGACCACAGGGGGGCGGAGACAGGCCGCAAGGGGGTGGAGACAGACCACATGGGGGTGGAGACAGGCCGCAAGGGGGTGGAGACAGACCACATGGGGGTGGAGACAGGCCGCAAGGGGGTGGAGACAGACCACATGGGGGTGGAGACAGGCCGCAAGGGGGTGGAGACAGACCACAGGGGGGTGGAGACAGACCACAGGGGGGCGGAGACAGACCACAAGGGGGCGGAGACAGACCACAGGGGGGTGGAGACAGGCCGCAAGGGGGTGGAGACAGACCACAGGGGGGTGGAGACAGACCACAGGGGGGCGGAGACAGACCACAGGGGGGCGGAGACAGACCACAAGGGGGTGGAGACAGACCACAGGGGGGCGGAGACAGGCCACAAGGGGGTGGAGACAGACCACAGAGGGGCGGAGACAGGCCACAAGGGGGTGGAGACAGACCACAGGGGGGCGGAGACAGACCACAGGGGGGCGGAGACAGGCCACAAGGGGGTGGAGACAGACCACAGGGGGGTGGAGACAGACCACAAGGGGGCGGAGACAGACCACAAGGGGGTGGAGACAGACCACAGGGGGGCAGAGACAGACCACAGGGGGGTGGAGACAGACCACAGGGGGGTGGAGACAGGCCACAAGGGGGTGGAGACAGACCACAGGGGGGTGGAGACAGACCACAAGGGGGCGGAGACAGACCACAGGGGGGTGGAGACAGACCACAGGGGGGTGGAGACAGACCACAGGGGGGTGGAGACAGACCACAAGGGGGCGGAGACAGACCGCAGGGGGGGCGGAGACAGACCACAGGGGGGTGGAGACAGACCACAAGGGGGCGGAGACAGACCACAGGGGGGTGGAGACAGACCACAGGGGGGTGGAGACAGACCACAAGGGGGTGGAGACAGACCACACTTTTACTTTTACTCTTCTTCACTCCATCCTTTATGGCCCCTTTTATGGCTTTCATTGTTTTTACACTTGATGTTTGACAATATGGCTGTTAAATCGCTCTCTGCACACACACCAGACTACATTCACAAAAACACTGATTTTAGCTTTCAGGACACAGGAGCTTCTGCTCTGCTGCTGCCTCCATCAGTCAGTGTGTCTGTGTTATTGAGTGACTTTGGCGTTTTAAACGGTTAGTTGGGATCCAGCACAATATTTCTGTAGCACACAACAGCCACAGCAGGTAGCGCTGTTCACTGTTATAAGCGTCCAGTGTCTGTGTTGTTGTTCTGCGTAGGAATGTGAGCAAAGTGAAATGTTTGGAGCTTCACTGATCCGTGAGATGAAGTGTGTATTTCCTGCCGTGACCACCAGAGGGAAGCATCTCTTCTGCACACAGTCATCCTCACCTCTCAGGTGTCAAGAGGAGTGTGTCCATGTAGGTCGCATAACTGCATTAATACAAAATGTGATATCAACCCTTTTAACTGTAACTGTACTGTCATTTCTGTGTAACTGTTCTTATGACATGTGCTGCTGACCTCTTGGCCAGGTCACCCTTGTGAAAGAGATCCTGATCTCAATGGGTTTTCATCTGGTTCAATAAAGGTTAAATACAATTTTTAAAATCGTTTGAATTGAAACCCTACAAAAGGTTTGTTGTCCCATTCAGCTCTGTTTTGTGAATCACACAAACGCACAGCACTCAGGTCTAACAAGACCAGGACAGAGAGAAGTCCTCTGTCTGATGCACTCAGGTCTAACAAGACCAGGACAGAGAGAAGTCCTCTGTCTGATGCACTCAGGTCTAACCAGACCAGGACAGAGAGAAGTCCTCTGTCTGATGCACTCAGGTCTAACCAGACCAGGACAGAGAGAAGTCCTCTGTCTGATGCACTCAGGTCTAACCAGACCAGGACAGAGAGAAGTCCTCTGTCTGATGCACTCAGGTCTAACAAGACCAGGACAGAGAGAAGTCCTCTGTCTGATGCACTCAGGTCTAACAAGACCAGGACAGAGAGAAGTCCTCTGTCTGATGCACTCAGGTCTAACAAGACCAGGACAGAGAGAAGTCCTCTGTCTGATGCACTCAGGTCTAACAAGACCAGGACAGAGAGAAGTCCTCTGTCTGATGCACTCAGGTCTAACCAGACCAGGACAGAGAGAAGTCCTCTGTCTGATGCACTCAGGTCTAACCAGACCAGGACAGAGAGAAGTCCTCTGTCTGATGCACTCAGGTCTAACAAGACCAGGACAGAGAGAAGTCCTCTGTCTGATGCACTCAGGTCTAACAAGACCAAGACAGAGAGAAGTCCTCTGTCTGATGCACTCAGGTCTAACCAGACCAGGACAGAGAGAAGTCCTCTGTCTGATGCACTCAGGTCTAACAAGACCAGGACAGAGAGAAGTCCTCTGTCTGATGCACTCAGGTCTAACAAGACCAGGACAGAGAGAAGTCCTCTGTCTGATGCACTCAGGTCTAACAAGACCAGGACAGAGAGGAGTCCTCTGTCTGATGCACTCAGGTCTAACCAGACCAGGACAGAGAGGAGTCCTCTGTCTGATGCACTCAGGTCTAACCAGACCAGGACAGAGAGAAGTCCTCTGTCTGATGCACTCAGGTCTAACCAGACCAGGACAGAGAGGAGTCCTCTGTCTGATGCACTCAGGTCTAACAAGACCAGGACAGAGGGAGGAGGTCTGTAACCCTCACCAGTGTCTCTGTGCTGTGGTTCGCTCTAAAACCTGACTGAAAGTCCTCTAATAGACTATTAGAGTTTAGAAAGTCACACAGCTGGTTTGCTGTGGGGGGCAGAATAATTTCAGCTGCTGCACTATTCTATGTCCTGATCCTGATTAGAATCAGATTTTGTTCCACTTACACATGTTTTTTACACAGATCTGTCGGACTCCTCCTGACAGACGATGGTGTTTATGGCTTTATATTCTGGTTTATATTCTGAGGTCAAGTTTAGTCACTGTGTAACCAGGTGGTGAGTTTACCTCCAGGTTCTGAGGAATGTTATCAGCCAGAGCGCTGATTAAAATCTGGATGGACGACTTGTTGATTTCAGTAATGAGACGACCAAACAACTGCAAAGTCATCGTGGTCGGCTCCGTGTCCGCTTCTAATCAGAGATAATCAGAGTTTGTTCTCATTCATTCACTTTTAATCACTGCCAATATTGACAAGACTCCTCACAATAGGCATGAGTCTCTCGTTTTGTCCGTCCAGAGTTCCTCAGAATAGAGCGATAAACTCTCACCCTCTTCACTCACATTACCTGCTGTGTGATCACACACACACACACACACACACAGAAATAATGTAGAACCACCACAAAGGAAGTATATTTGAATACACTATGGCTGCTGTTATCATTTTGCTTATTGTTTGTCGTGTAATTGTGTAATTGTAATTGTGCCAGTGTAGTGGAGTTAATGATTCCACTTGTCATCAACTGTCATTACAGCAATTAATAGCTGATTTATGATGCATTAATTTCCCACGGGGACTGGATGTAACGCCAGCGCCCCCTGTTGGGCTGCTGCAGACTTGAGGCGCGCGCCCCACATTACGTCCTCAGTCTGCTGTATCCTGTCTCCGTGGTAAGTTGATCGGTAGACAGCTCTGCTGAAAATGCTAAATAAGTTGTTTATAGTGGTAAAACTTATAGCTTTTGCAGGTGATATGTTTGTTGAAACATATATGCCAAATGCTTTTGTGAAAATATCGGCTTGTTTATAGTAATAACTTACAAGTACGCTACGTTGGCGGCAACTTTGCTAGCATGAGTGTAACTTTTCAAGTAATCTCCGTGGTGTCAATGCTAATCAACAGTTAGCCACATGACTTCTTTTGTGTTTTAGTATTTTCTGGAGCTTCTTACCACGAGGGTGGCTGTGAGAGACCTAACATCCATATATTTTACCAGGTAAACGGTTTAATATTGTGTTAATATGCAACATTACGTTAGCACTCTGCTGTATCCTGTCTCCGTGTATTTTCAGGAGCTTGTTACCACGAGGGTGGCTGTGAGAGACCTAACATCCATATATTTTACCAGCCCTGCTCCTGTGAATAAACGGCGGATTAATGCCAAAGAGTGAACGGGTCTGACTTCGATTCTTCACACAACGCAAGAGAGAGAGTACACAACCGCTACAATGGTGCTGTGACCCGGTCTTCTTCCTGGAATTCTGTCGTTTCGTCGCGGGAGTGCTTCGGCTTTCTCCGTGTCAAGGCCAGCCGCCATACAGCGCCGTGAGTCGGCTCTGTGGATCGCGGTTCACGAGGAGACATCTACGTTGTGTATATTTTATGTACGGTGGACTGGAAAAATGAACGGGAGATTTTGAACGGTGGAACATTAAGGTAAAGGACAATATAGTGAGTTTATAGGGTGGAATTTGTACATGCAGCTATTCATTTAGTACAGTGGATGGATTATTAGGATAGGTTAGGATTTTGTGTATGTGTTTGCTGCATTATTCCTCATCCTACACCTTTAGGTTTTGAGTTTCATGTTTTTCAGTAACAATGGATGTATCTAACTTGTCTAATTTTGGCAGGGGTCAGAAATTGTGGTTTAGCCCATCACTACAGTCAGTTGGGGGACTTGGTGAGGGACAACCTGTGACATCCACACCTCATAGTGCAAAAGTGACAGGCAGTACGACTGTTAATGCTTGTGACACTGCTGATGATAGATCTGGCAATACAGCTTCACCTGCTGTGGACCAGGATGTAGAGCATGTCGTTGTGGATGCTCTCAGTGATTTGGTGAGGCAGATAGGGACCAGTATTGGTGAAAATATTGTCTCATGCCTTAAATCTATGCCCGCTGGTGATGCCGGTCTGTCTCATTCTGCCATTGCTGACCTTTCCAGGGTCAACCTAACAGTTAGACATGACCGTTATGAGCCCCAGCCTTTCCGGGGAGACAACACTGACAGAATCTCGGTTTCTGAGTGGGAGGAGTCTGTTAGAGTGTATTTAAATAAGAGGGACATTCAGTTAAGTGACCAGGCAGAAGAAGTTTTGAGCAAGTTGCGAGGGAGAGCACGTGATGTTGTGAAAATTGGGCTACGTAGCAATCCCACTTTGAGCTTAAAGCTGGGCCCCAGCCCCATTTTTGATATACTCAAACAGCACTTTAGTGACTCTGTGACATCTTTTATGCCCTTGGCTGACTTTTATGACACTAAACCCTCCTCCTCCGAGACTGCTGTTGACTACTGGATTAGGCTTAATAAAGCCATAGACACTGCTGTTGAGGGACTGACAAGACAGGGCAAGACTCTTGACAACCCCTCCAGGGAAGTGACGGTGATGTTCATCACCCACTGCCCTGACCCTGAACTATCTCTAGTCTTCAGCTGCAGGCCGCTTGTGGAGTGGTCGGCCTCTGATGTTCAAGTGCGGCTAGATGAACACCATCGGAGAAAAAGGCTCCAGCAACGTCAATCTGCACGCCCAGCTGAAAACTTGTGTCCTGCCCAGACTGTAGAGGTTCTACACAGCCATGTTCAGACTGCAGTGAGCCCTGCTGCTCAGCAACCAGCTGCTGTGGGTAGACCTGTGTCGAGTGAGGGTCAGTCTCTTGAACATGTTATCACACTGCTGGAGCGATTACTGCACCAGGACTCGTCTCTACGTTCCAGACCACTCGGACCTAGACATGGCGCTCGCACAAGGTTTCGGGGTCCATGTGTGATTTGTGGTAACGAGAACCATGACACTGTGACCCACTGTCGAAATGAACGTCTGTGCTTCCGCTGCCATACTGCTGGTCATCAGGCTGTGAATTGTACTGCTGCCCCACTTCCTGATTCACCAGCTGTTCGATCTGGTGCTCCTGCCCAGCAGGAAAACTAGGTGGCCCACACGAGGAGGGGACTAGTGAAGGGCCAGATGTGATGATGTTGACCTTGAATCTGTTTATTCACTATTTTGTGCTTCTGAGGGAAGTGAATCTACAGTTGTATTGCAGAACACACCAAGACTATCAGCAACCGATAACCTTTTCTATACTGATGTATTGGTTCACGGTGCTGTGGAGCTGCATGCCATGTTGGACAGTGGGTCAATGGCCTGTTCTCTGAGTTCTCGCACGCTCCCTCTACTGGAAAAGGCCGATATTGTTTCTGCTGACTCTATTTCTCCAACATCAGTCGTACTGATCGGTTGTGGAGGGTTGAAGACGAGCCCTGTGGGTGTCTGTGAGATTCAGATGAAAGTGCTTGGCTGTCGCATCTCAGTGCCCACACTCATTGTGGATGGTCAAAGTGATGATCTGATTCTTGGGAGCAATGTTATAAAGCACCTTGTACATGTGATGAAGACTTCTGGGAAATCCTCCATGTTAGATCGGTTGTCTGGTGAAGAACATGCCCTGCTGCAGTTGTTGGACGGTGTGGAGAAGTGGAGAGGAAGTGAGATCCCTGACAAAGTGGGCACAGTGAAATTGAAACATGCTGTGACTTTGGAACCCATGAAAGAACATTTGGTGTGGGGTCACCTACCAAACCATAAATGTCTCTCTGCTGGCAGTACAGTCGTTGTAGAGCCAAGTGAGTCTCGAACAGTGCCGAGGACGGTTATGGTGGGACGGACAGTGACACCATTGTGGGGTGATGGTTGGATCCCAGTGAGGGTCATTAACCCTTCACATAAACCAGTGACTCTAAGACGCAACTGCAAGATCGCTGATGTGTCTCCTTGTGTAGCGCTCGAGGACTTTGACATTGACTGTCTGTATGAAAAGGATAAGACTGATGTTGTGAAATGCAATGTGTCTAAGACAGTTGACCAGACTGACACAGGCAGTGAGAAGAGTTTGACCATTGACTCTGAATGCCATCTATGTAGACCTACCATTTCAACTCTCCGTGACTTGGGACTGCAGGACATTGATATTGACTCGAGCGACCTGTCTCCATTCGCGAAGTCGAAGTTGGTGGATCTGTTAGCCAAGTATGAATCCATCTTCTCCCGCCACAGTCTGGACTGTGGGAGGGCTAAAGACTTTGTTCACCGCATTCGGCTGAGTGACAGCAGACCATTCAGACTACCTTATCGACGGCTGTCCCCTTCTCACTACGAGAAGCTGCGTTTGGCTTTGAATGAAATGGAGGAGTGGGAAATTATAAGGAAGTCTTCGAGTGAGTACGCATCACCGCTGGTACTGGTTTGGAAGAAGAACGGAGATCTGCGGCTTTGTACTGATTTTCGTTGGTTGAATGCACGCACGTTCAAGGATGCACATCCCCTGCCTCACCAGGCCGATGCTTTGGCAGCCCTTGGAGGGAACGCATTCTTTTCAACCATGGACTTGACCTCTGGATACTACAATGTCGAGGTCCACGAAGGGGACAAGAAGTTCACCGCGTTCACCTCTCCTTTTGGGTTGTATGAGTACAACAGGCTCCCTCAGGGCCTCTGTAACAGCCCAGCAACATTCATGAGGATGATGATGAGCATCTTTGGAGACCAGAACTTCTTGAGCCTCCTTTGCTACCTCGATGACATTCTTGTTTTTGCTCCCGATGAACAAGTGGCTCTGCAAAGGTTGGAGATGGTGTTTGAGAGGCTAAAGGCGAACAACCTGAAGCTTGCTCCCAAAAAGTGCCACTTCATGCGGTCATCGGTGAAGTTTTTGGGGCACATTGTGACCAAAGATGGCATCTCCACCGATCCAGAGAAAGTCAAGGCCATTGTGGACCTCAGTGAGAATGATTTGATGGTCGAGAACACTAGCGTCCCATCTCCCTCCAAGATAAGATCATTCCTTGGCATGGTTGGGTTTTATCAGCAATTCTTCGAGGGTTACTCACACATCAGTAAGCCCCTCTTTGCTCTGACATCCGGTATGAGGAGGCCACGGCATGCTAAAAGGAAAAGGTGCTTACCTGTGACCAGGAAACTCACTTCTGCTGACTGGACACCAGAATGCAGTGAGGCTTTTGGGAAGTTCAAGCAGGATTTGCTGGATAATGCCACTCTAGCTCATCCTGATTTTGGTAGGGCCCTTTTTGCTGTCTGTTGATGCGTCCTCCTGCGGCCTAGGAGTTGTGTTGTCTCAGCTAGCAGAGGGGGATGAGGTTGCTCGACCAATAGCTTTCGCGAGCAAATCTCTAAACTATGCCCAGTCTCGCTATCCAGCCCACAGACTAGAGTTTTTAGCGCTTAAATGGGCTGTGTGTGACAAATTCAGTCACTGGTTGAGAGGTCATTCTTTCACTGTGTGGACTGACAATAATCCACTGACCTACATCCTCACTAAGCCAAAACTGGATGCCTGTGAACAAAGATGGGTTGCGAAACTCGCCCCTTTTGACTTCGACATTAAGTACATCCCAGGCTCTAAGAATGTAGTCGCTGATGCCCTCAGCCGTGAACCTTTTGCATGTCCAAGTATGCTCCATCGCCTCACAAAGGACCCTTATGGTACACTCATGGAGGAAGCAGACGCCTTGAACTGTCATTCCTGTGATCCTCAAGCCATGCTGCGGATGAATCTTCAAGCGGCTGTAGCTTCCAACAGCAATGGGTCACAGGTCACTGGTTCATGCATTTCGCAGCAGACAGTATCTGCAGTATTGGTTCAGTCTTTGGGCCAGGAGCACCTGCCACCTCAGACCTTCCTCCTGCCTCAGCTCGTTCAGTCCATCCAGCCTTCTGACCTGTCAGAGATTCGTCCCCTGTCAAAGGATAAGTTGATGGCAATGCAGCGTGATGATGCCTGTTTGAGTCATGTGCTTCAGTTTGTGGAGTGTCAGAGGCGCCCGTCACGACGTGAACGTGCACATGCACCAGTTGATGCTCTGCGACTCCTCAGACACTGGGAAAAACTCACTGCCAGATCAGGTGTGCTGTATCATGTCACAAAGGACGTTGTTACGGGGAGAAAAACATACCAGTATGTCGTGCCTTGTGCACTTAAAGAAAGGGCTCTGGAGGGTGTACATGATGAGGCGGGTCACCAAGGTCAAAGACGGACACTGTACTTGTGTAGGCAAAGGTTCTACTGGCATGGGATGGAGAGAGATGTGAGAGACTATGTGCGCTGCTGTCGTCGCTGTGTGTTCAGCAAGTCCCCTGAACCAGAAGCCAGAACTCCTCTCGAGAGTGTTACAACCTCCAGGCCCCTCGAGTTAGTCTGCATAGACTTTTGGTCAGCTGAGGATTCCTCCAACAAGTCTCGTGATGTGCTCGTGGTTACTGATCATTTTACTAAGCTATCTCAGGCCTATCTTTGCCCCAACCAGTCAGCAAAGGCTGTTGCTCAACAACTCTGGAATAACTTCTTTTGCGTGTATGGCTTTCCTGAACATGTGCATTCAGACCGAGGTGCCAACTTTGAAAGCAGTCTGATCAAGGAGATGCTCCTAGTTGCTGGAGTTCATAAGTCACATACGACGCCATACCACTCTATGGGCAATGGAGCTGTTGAGAGATTTAACCGAACCCTTGGAAACATGATCAGAGCCCTTCCACCTAGAGCCAAACACCGATGGCCCCAGTTGCTGAGATCTCTGACCTTCTCGTACAACGCCACGGTGCATGAGACAACGGGTTTTGCCCCGTTTCAGCTGATGTTTGGCAGGACCCCCAGGCTGCCTGTCGACTTGATGTTTGGGTCTGTCCTTCTTGATGACCAGGTGGTGGACTATGATGCCTATGTGCAGTGCCTTAGGCGTGATTTGGCCGAGGCTTTGAAAGTTGCTCAGGTATCTGCCACGAAACAGCAGCAGAAACAAACTGACCTTTACAACAGACGGGTTAAGGGTGTCCTTGTGGATGTTGGAGACAGAGTCCTGTTAGCTAACAAGGGTGAACGAGGCAAAAAGAAGCTGGCAGATCGCTGGGAGAACAACCTCTACACTGTTGTGGAGAGGCATGGTGACACTCATACCTTCAGAATTAGGAACTGTGCTACTGCGCAGGAAAAGGTGGTTCACAGGAACCTGATATTGCCGGTTAACTTCCTGCCTGTTTCCACTGAGCCTGAGGATGGAGGTTCGTGTGTCAGTGATCTGGCCACTGGAGCTTCGGATGACTCCCTGCTGGATGATGGTGTCGCAGGCTCTGTTATGCTGCCTGATGGTGATCCGGTGGACAGAACTGCCTAGTGGATTTCTCAAATCCCGGCTGCCACTGGAGAGCAATTGACTGCTTCATGTGATGTTCCTGTGGCTGATGTCTCCGAGGAGACCACTGACAGATCTGAATGGACTGTTTCCTGTGACTTACCTGCAGGGACTATATGTCCTGCTGACCTAGCTGATACTCAACCAGTTGCTTCTGTGACAGCACTTGGGGCGCAGCCTTCTGTTGAGGGTTCTGTGGACAGATCTGGTGTTGGACACACTGTGCTTGACTCTGCTTGCAGGGACAGGCCATTGGGCACAACCAGGTATGGGAGAGTTGTTAGACCTGTTGTGAGACTTATTCAACAAATGCACCAGAAGGTTATTGCTGGTATGTAGTGATTTTGTGTTCTGTGACTTTGTGAAATGTCTTCTTGTTAATTTTATTTTTTTGCATCAATCCTGTACTGGGGTGATTAGTTTTCTTATGATATGAGAAACTTTCTGTGACTTATGATGTCAGTAGGGTCCAGGTGGTTTGTGATTGTACTGTATTTGTTATGAGATATCTGGTAACCTGACATGTATATGGGCATGTTTTTTTTTCCTATGAGTGTTGGGAGGATTCGCGACCCTTTTCTCGTTCTAATTCTTCAGGAATGGTAATTGACTGGAATGCTTGGTATCTATAATGTGAGCAGTACTGTTCAAAACTTTTTTTTTTTTTCTCTCTCTCTTCCCTGTTTCCATGCATTGTTGTATGTAGTTGTTGTTACCTGGTATGTTCCTATTGCATGGGACTCTCACAGTGCCTGTTTATTTATTTTTTTGTTTTTACAGTGATTTTTGGTGTACTTGGGATGGGCAAGTGGAGTTCAGCAGGGGGGAGTGTAGCGGGGTTAATGATTCCACTTGCCATCAACTGTCATTACAGCAATTAATAGCTGATTTATGATGCATTAATTTCCCACGGGGACTGGATGTAACGCCAGCGCCCTCTGTTGGGCTGCTGCAGACTTGAGGCGCACGCCCCACATTACGTCCTCAGTCTGCTGTATCCTGTCTCGGTGGTAAGTTGATCGGTAGACAGCTCTGCTGAAAATGCTAAATAAGTTGTTTATAGTGGTAAAACTTATAGCTTTTGCAGGTGATATGTTTGTTGAAACATATATGCCAAATGCTTTTGTGAAAATATCGGCTTGTTTATAGTAATAACTTACAAGTACGCTACGTTGGCGGCAACTTTGCTAGCATGAGTGTAACTTTTCAAGTAATCTCCGTGGTGTCAATGCTAATCAACAGTTAGCCACATGACTTCTTTTGTGTTTTAGTATTTTCTGGAGCTTGTTACCACGAGGGTGGCTGTGAGAGACCTAACATCCATATATTTTACCAGGTAAACGGTTTAATATTGTGTTAATATGCAACATTACGCTCTCAGTCTGCTGTATCCTGTCTCCGTGTATTTTCTGGAGCTTGTTACCACGAGGGTGGCTGTGAGAGACCTAACATCGATATATTTTACCAGCCCTGCTCCTGTGAATAAACGGCGGATTAATGCCAAAGAGTGAACGGGTCTGACTTTGATTCTTCACACAACGCAAGAGAGAGAGTATACAACCGCTACACCAGGTGGCTTCTCAAGAGAAGACAAAGAACTCCTGGAGGCCTTCAAGAAAGGCTTCAAAGATGCGGGACATCACACTATCCTCTTGTTCACACATGGAGATCAGTTTAAAGAAAGAAGTGAAAGCCTGGAGGATGAATGTGTGTCCAGAGACATGTGTCTTGAAGAGATCAACAAGTCTTTGGAGTTGGTGTTCCATGTCTTTGACAACTACGATGAAGATGGCTCTCAAGTTGTCCAACTGGTGCAGAAGATCAACAACATGGTCGAGAAAAACGAACCACCCTACTGCAGCGATGAAGAGTTCGAACAGGCTGTGAGCCTCTTAGAAAAAGAAATGGAACGCTCTGAAGTCAAACTGGCAAGTGATTCCACATACGCAGGAATTTTAGCTTGTTTGGATCAGTGGATCTCTGAGGGTCGAGCTGAACTGGAGCAAAAAATTCCATCTTTGAAAAAGTTCCTTGAGTTGGTTGAAGAGACGGCGATGAAAAACATGCAGCAGGAACATCCTAAGAAGCAATCAGAGCTCATCAAACCAGAATTAAAAAGATAAGACAGGGGGAATCATAGTGGTGAAAGGGAGTACATTTAATGTGATTGTGTTCATTTTCCTTCTTTTTCACAGAAAGCATCTTGCTTCAAAACAGGCTAAATATATAGATAATGTTTTATTCATAATTCAGGTCCCTGCTTGTGTTTGGGGTCCTACAAGATTCTGCTTACATGCTGTAATGTTGAAAAAAGCCCTTTCTCATCCTGTCATAGTGCATCCTGCCTCTCTGAAGGCTATGTTTTAGCTCCCATAGGCGGGGGCGGGGACAAACCACAGGGGGTGGAGAGAACACACAAGGGGGCGGAGACAGACCACAGGGGGTGGAGAGAACCCACAAAAGGGCGGAGAGAACACACAAGGGGGCGGAGACAGACCACAGGGGGCGGAGAGAACACACAAGGGGGCGGAGACAGACCACAGGGGGTGGAGAGAACACACAAGGGGGCGGAGACAGACCACAGGGGGTGGAGAGAACCCACAAGGGGGCGAAGACAGACCACAGGGGGTGGAGAGAACACACAAGGGGGCGGAGACAGACCACAGGGGGTGGAGAGAACCCACAAAAGGGCAGAGACAGACCACAGGGGGTGAAAACAACCCACAAGGGGGCGGAGACAGACCACAGGGGGTGGAGAGAACCCACAATAGGCCGGAGACAGACCACAGGGGGTGAAAACAACCCACAAGGGGGCGGAGACAGACCACAGGGGGTGAAAACAACCCACAAAGGGGCGAAGACAGACCACAGGGGGCAGGGACAATCAGCTGCAGTCAAGACTGTTTCCAGCTTCCTTCAAAGAATTTACAGGTCACAGAAATATTTACATCCCGTTAACTTCATCACAGCAATAACTTATCCCAGAGTTTGTCAGCTGAACTTTATATTTGTTTAAAGATGCAGCTGTTTTTTAAAAGGTTTTATTCTTTGGAGGTCCTATTTTATTGGATCTTAGCACCAGAGAGCGATATAACAGCCATATTGTCAAACATCAAGTGTAAAAACAGAATGAAAGCAAAAAAAGGGGCCATAAAGGATGGAGTGAAGAAGAGTAAAAGTGTTGTAGCCCGTCGAACCAGAAGTGTGGCTGCCTCACTTGCCCTATGACCTCCTGGACTGTCCTGTGACAGAGGAAAAGGGGGGTTTGCCACAAACCCATGCTTTAACAGTGAACTGGCCGTGAATTAACCCTGAACTGACTTATCCAAAACAGGAAGCCATTGTGTAAGAATTCTTGATGATAACGTGATGAACGCTAAAAAGACTGATAAGTGACAATGATGAAGTGATGGAACCCAAAGCCTGCCTCTGGGTAGGTGTTGTGTAAAAGGCCTCACAGTGACTGCCACAAAAATTAACAAAGGGCTCATATCGACATATATGTTCTGAACTCTCTATGCACCAGTGATTAGGACAGCAGGGTCCTGTCCGAGCGACCCCGTGGTCTCTCCTTCACCCCCTGAGGCCCAGGCCAGACTGATCAGGGAGGGGAATGAGGGAAGTCTGTATGAACATTCTTTCATTTCTGCTCTAAGTTTAAATGTGGTTAAAGAAACTGTCCAAAATGCCCACAGATCAGTTAATGCCAATTAATGTGTTCTCTTGTCTAATGGTGTAGCCCACATGTTCATGAATATCCAAGGACGACCAACTAACCGATTACAGCTTTTGAGGATGCTGCTTCAAATCCTGTGATAACACTGCAATTCACCAATGAGTGAGAAGACTCAGGAAGTCCATATAATTAATAATCTGTGTCTAATAAGTTAGAAACTAACCAACAGTATATTCAATCCAGGTCTGTTTAATCTGTGTCATGTGATAATTAGAGTAATGGAAGTTAATGCAAACTTGAGAATGTAAAGATTAGGTCATTGTGTGTCATGCCATTCAGGAAGTTATTTGGTAAAGACTTAATGAATATATGTATTGGAAGTGAAATATCTTGATTCTGTATACCATGCAATGTTAGGAATGAAAATGGATTTGGAACATAGTGAATATGAAACAGAAATCTAATTTAGTACGTCTAAACTTTTAGTGATGACACAGGCGTCCCTCTGTCAGAGGAGAACACGCCCCTAAGATGCAGAGGATAAAACCTCTGTCTTCCCTTCTGTCATTGCTTAGCCCTTCTCTTCCGCTTTGCCATTTTTATTTTATTTTTAAGTTTTCTTTTGTTACTTATAATCTTTGTGCCTTCAAGTTAAACTTTTGTAGACCGTTCTTCTGAAGTTATAGCTGATCACTATGACTGAAAGTATTTCTTAAAGTCCTCTTAAATACGGCCTGAAACACCAGCCAGAACCAAGTACTTCTGATAGCAACTCTCGTTTTGATAACTCTGAACTGTTGCGTGTGACCAGCGACAACTTTTTCTTAGTGAGCTTTAAATGAGTTTTGAACCTGAGGCCAACATCAGAGCCAGATCCAGATCCAGCACCCTGCCTAGTAAGAGCTGAACGCCGCTGGCTGTCCTGTAGTCCGAACGGACCGACAGACGCCACCGCCAAGAACGTGAAGTATAACAGCTGGTGTTAGTTCACAAGTTGGTGCCAGTATAGCTCTGAGATCTATCTAAATCTGCAGGGAGAGTAATCAGTGGATCCTCTGTGGTTCTAACTACAACGTTCTTAAAGTCAGACAGGTTCCCCTCGTCCTCCGGTAAAATCCGTATTCAGTTTCATTTCACTATCACCAATCCAAAGGTTTATCAGCAGTGTTAGTCTTCTGTCCTGATTGTTGTCTGTCTAGAGTCATTTCTGTCTCATCCGCCTTTATAGTCATTAGTGTTCTATGTTGATATTTAGCATTTATTAATAAAAAGGTGTATTAACCACCACTTCGCTGCCTGGATATTTCTTCATAACAAGGTCTAAGAGGATCAATGCCACTGAGAACTTACACATTTAGAACTGAGACTGTTTAATGCTTAATGCTTAATTCTTAAGGTTAAAGACCTGAAGCCATCTGTGCTAAGAAAATAATAAGTTGAATTTCCCGCCCAATGACGGGTGGTGCCCCTATTGATACGAGAGCTTTTAATTAATTAATTAAATGGTAGTCAACCTGCTACATTTATTGGTGCCACCAGTGAGAGGCCTAATATCTCCTACAATTATTGGTGCCACCAGTGAGAGGCCTAATATCTCCTACAATTATTGGTGCCACCAGTGAGAGGCCCCCTTATGCCTGTAACATATATTGGTGCCACCAGTGAGAGGCCCCCTTATGCCTGTAACTTATATTGGTGCCACCAGTGAGAGGCCCCCTTATGCCTGTAACTTATATTGGTGCCACCAGTGAGAGGCCCCCTTTATGCCTGTAACATATATTGGTGCCACCAGTGAGAGGCATATATATTGCTACATTATATTGGTGTCCCGCTGTGATACCCACCTATACTTGCTACAGTGTGTTAGGCTTTATTATAATAAAGATAACAATGTTTTGCTGCTTTCCCTCCCTGCCTCTGTTTGGAGCGGTGAGAACATTTGGACTGAAAATTCAGTAGGTCCATTATTTGTTGAATAAGCTCTAATTATCCAATAATAGGACCTCCAAGGAATAAACCCTTGGGCAACAAATAAAGGTCTTATCTTATCCCGATTTTAATCAGCGCTCTGGTTGATAACATTCCTCAGAACCTGGAGGTAAACTCACCACCTGGTTACACAGTGACTAAACTTGACCTCCTTCAAATTCACCAAAATCTAAAGCCATAAACACCATCGTCAGTCAGGAGGAGTCAAAGTGAGAGATGACAACGTGGATGCTCTACCTTCTCAGAGGGTGTTTGAGCACCGGAGCCGTGTTTCAGTAAGACAGTGAAGAAAAACCACAGGTTGAGGTCGAAGCGTCAGCCGTTGTTGTTGTCAGGTGGCCACACCTCGGCACAGTCAGGTGATGGTAGCAGATGGAACCGCAGCCTCACAGATCTTCCAGTCATCTGTCTCAGCCAGGATTAAACAATAGAAGATAATAGTATTCAAATATACTTCCTTTGTGGTGGTTCTACATTATTTCTGTGTGTGTGTGTGTGATCACACAGCAGGTAATGTGAGTAAAGAGGGTGAGTCTAGTAGGACCCCAAACACAAGCAGGGACGAAAAAAGAAGAAAAAAATGAACACAATCACATTAAATGTACTCCCTTTCACCACTATGATTTCCCCTGTCTTATCTTTTTAATTCTGGTTTGATGAGCTCTGATTACTTCTTAGGATGTTCCTGCTGCATGTTTTTCATCGCCGTCTCTTCAACCAACTCAAGGAACTTTTTCAAAGATGGAATTTTTTGCTCCAGTTCAGCTCGACCCTCAGAGATCCACTGATCCAAACAAGCTAAAATTCCTGCGTATGTGGAATCACTTGCCAGTTTGACTTCAGAGCGTTCCATTTCTTTTTCTAAGAGGCTCACAGCCTGTTCGAACTCTTCATCGCTGCAGTAGGGTGGTTCGTTTTTCTCGACCATGTTGTTGATCTTCTGCACCAGTTGGACAACTTGAGAGCCATCTTCATCGTAGTTGTCAAAGACATGGAACACCAACTTCAAAGACTTGTTGATCTCTTCAAGACACTTGTCTCTGGACACACATTCATCCTCCAGGCTTTCACTTCTTTCCTTAAACTGATCTCCATGTGTGAACAAGAGGATAGTGTGATGTCCCGCATCTTTGAAGCCTTTCTTGAAGGCCTCCAGGAGTTCTTTGTCTTCTCTTGAGAAGCCACCTGGCACAATTACAATTACACAATTACACGACAAACAATAAGCAAAATGATAACAGCAGCCATAGTGTATTCAAATATACTTCCTTTGTGGTGGTTCTACATTATTTCTGTGTGTGTGTGTGTGTGTGATCACACAGCAGGTAATGTGAGTGAAGAGGGTGAGAGTTTATCGCTCTATTCTGAGGAACTCTGGACGGACAAAACGAGAGACTCATGCCTATTGTGAGGAGTCTTGTCAATATTGGCAGTGATTAAAAGTGAATGAATGAGAACAAACTCTGATTATCTCTGATTAGAAGCGGACACAGAGCCGACCACGATGACTTTGCAGTTGTTTGGTCGTCTCATTACTGAAATCAACAAGTCGTCCATCCAGATTTTAATCAGCGCTCTGGCTGATAACATTCCTCAGAACCTGGAGGTAAACTCACCACCTGGTTACACAGTAACTAAACTTGACCTCAGAATATAAACCAGAATATAAAGCCATAAACACCATTGTCTGTCAGGAGGAGTCCGACACATCTGTGTAAAAAACATGTGTAAGTGGAACAAAATCTGATTCTAATCAGGATCAGGACATAAAATAGTGCAGCAGCTGAAATTATTCTGCTCCCTTTGTAAATGAGGTGTAAATTAGGCTCAGTAGCAGCGACTTCATGAGCTTCTTTAATGATCAAATTCTGACTATTAGAGGCTAAATTCATCACCTCCTGCCCTCAACAGGCTCTGATTCAACCTCAGACTCAGCTGCTAGACCTGATGTGCATTTGGACTGTTTTTCTCCACTTGATCTGAACAGGCTTCAATAATCTCCTCATCCAGACCGTCAACATGTCTCCTAGACCCCATTCCTACTGGACTACTTAAGGAGGTCCTGCCCCTAATTAACACGTCCTTACTGGATATGATCAATCAGTCTTTACTAACAGGCTATGTACCTCAGTCCTTCAAAGTAGCAGTAATTAAACCTCTCCTGAAAAAGCCCACTCTGGATTCAGGTGTATCAGCCAACTATAGACCTTCATCCAACCTTCTCTTTATCTCCAAGATCCTGGAGAAAGCAGCAGCCAACCAGCTGTGTGACTTTCTAAACTCTAATAGTCTATTAGAGGACTTTCAGTCAGGTTTTAGAGCGAACCACAGCACAGAGACACTGGTGAAGGTTACAGACCTCCTCCTTATGGCATCAGACAGAGGACTTCTCTCTGTCCTGGTCTGGTTAGACCTGAGTGCATCAGACAGAGGACTTCTCTCTGTCCTGGTCTTGTTAGACCTGAGTGCATCAGACAGAGGACTTCTCTCTGTCCTGGTCTGGTTAGACCTGAGTGCATCAGACAGAGGACTTCTCTCTGTCCTGGTCTTGTTAGACCTGAGTGCATCAGACAGAGGACTTCTCTCTGTCCTGGTCTGGTTAGACCTGAGTGCATCAGACAGAGGACTTCTCTCTGTCCTGGTCTTGTTAGACCTGAGTACATCAGACAGAGGACTTCTCTCTGTCCTGGTCTTGTTAGACCTGAGTGCATCAGACAGAGGACTTCTCTCTGTCCTGGTCTGGTTAGACCTGAGTGCATCAGACAGAGGACTCCTCTCTGTCCTGGTCTTGTTAGACCTGAGTGCATCAGACAGAGGACTCCTCTCTGTCCTGGTCTGGTTAGACCTGAGTGCATCAGACAGAGGACTTCTCTCTGTCCTGGTCTGGTTAGACCTGAGTGCATCAGACAGAGGACTCCTCTCTGTCCTGGTCTTGTTAGACCTGAGTGCATCAGACAGAGGACTCCTCTCTGTCCTGGTCTTGTTAGACCTGAGTGCATCAGACAGAGGACTTCTCTCTGTCCTGGTCTTGTTAGACCTGAGTGCATCAGACAGAGGACTTCTCTCTGTCCTGGTCTTGTTAGACCTGAGTGCATCAGACAGAGGACTTCTCTCTGTCCTGGTCTTGTTAGACCTGAGTGCATCAGACAGAGGACTCCTCTCTGTCCTGGTCTTGTTAGACCTGAGTGCATCAGACAGAGGACTTCTCTCTGTCCTGGTCTTGTTAGACCTGAGTGCATCAGACAGAGGACTTCTCTCTGTCCTGGTCTGGTTAGACCTGAGTGCATCAGACAGAGGACTTCTCTCTGTCCTGGTCTGGTTAGACCTGAGTGCATCAGACAGAGGACTTCTCTCTGTCCTGGTCTTGTTAGACCTGAGTGCTGCTTTCGACACCATTGACCATCACATCCTGTTACAGAGGCTGGAACAGTTCATTGGCATAAAAGGAACTGCATTAAGCTGGTTTAAGTCCTATTGATCAGATCGATTTCAGTTTGTACATGTTAACAATGAATCCTCTGTCCACACTAAGGTTAGACATGGAGTTCCACAAGGTTCAGTGCTTGGACCAATACTCTTCATCTTATATATGTGTAGCGAGTCGAAGCTTTGTGGAATTTCTGAAGCTGAATCTCACACTCCACTGTGGCCTCAGGATTGGCCTGTGGCCCCCACAGGAAGGGGGGTGTCCATTATCCCGGGATAGTAATGACCTGGCTGTGTAAACTAAACTCAAATAATCTAATCTGAATTGGCCTCCCCTAAGCAGTGGCCTTGGTCAAGGGCCAGCGGCCTGCCTCCTGCGGTGCTTGATATTTCTACTCCCCTTTTCCCCTCCCCTGTTGCAATGTTGTTATTGTCATGTGATGTGCTAAAAATTTGTGCTGAGGTTTTTTTTACCGGTCCCACACTGCACTCCACATGAGTACAGTCTGGTGTCGCATGTTTTTTCTCCTCCCCTCTCTCTCTCCTCCTGTTTTCCTCCCCACTTTCCCCCCCACTGTAAAAATGGAATTTCCCCCCTTGGGGGATCAATAAAGATGAATTGAATTGAATTGAATTGAATTAATGCTAAAAGTTTGTAGTGAAAAGATTAAGTCACTGTACGTCACGTAAGATTTAATGGATATATTTTGGAAATGGAATGTCTGGATCTCTATATACAATGCAATGTTAGAATCAAAATGGTCTAATAAGTCTATAAATTAAGTAAAGTGTGTAGTGTACTTGCTACATATGCTTCCTCTGGGTAATATTATCGGGAAGCACTCCATTAATTTCTACTGTTATGCAGATCATACCCAATTATATTTATCAATAAAGGCAGATGAACCCAATCAGTTGACTAAATTCCAAGTCAGGACATAAAGTCCTGGATGAGCAGCAACTTTCTGCTGCTAAACTCAGACAAAACTGAAGTTATTCTGCTCGGCCCCAAACACCTTTTCTACCAACATAACTGCTCTGGACAGCATTAATCTGGCCTCCAGCTCCACTGTGAGGAATCTGGGAGTCTTATTGATCAGGATTTGTCCTTTAACTCCCACATTAAACAGATTTCTAGAACTGCCTTTTTCCATCTACATAATATTGCTAAAATCAGGCCCATCATATCCACTGATGATGCAGAAACACTAGTCCACACATTAGTCACTTCCAGGTTGGATTATTTCTGTTCCTTATTATCAGGCTGCCCCACTAAGTCCTTAAAGACTCTCCAGCTGGTCCAGAACACTGCTGCTCCTGTTCTGACCAGAACTAAGAGAAGAGACCATCTTTCTCCTGTACTGGCTTCTCTTCACTGGCTTCCAGTAAAATCTAGAATAGAGTTTAAAATCCTTCTCCTCACCTCCAAAGCTCTTAATGTTCAGGCTCCATCATATCTTAAAGAGCTCATAGTACCGTACTACCCCACTAGAGCACTGCGCTCCCAGACTGCAGGTCTACTGGTGGTTCCTAAAGTAGTGATGGAGCCAGAGCCTTCAGCTATCAGGTGGAACCTCCTTCCAGTTTGCGTTTGGGGGGCAGACACCCTCTCTACATTTAAGAGTAGACTAAAAACCTTCCTTTTTGACAAAGCATATATTTAAGGGCTGGATCAGGCCTTAGACCAGCCCCTAGTTATGCTGCTATAGGCTCAGACTGCTGAGGGACTCCTATGGTGCACTGAGCTCCTCTATTCTCTCTCCTCCTCTTCCTCTCCATCGTTATGTCTCATGTCAGCCAAATGTCTGCCTCTAACTTGGTATCTTCCCCAGAGCCTTTCTGTGCTTTCTCATCTCTCTGGTTCCTGTGGATCCTGTGGATCCTGGTCCTGCTGATGTGGTTCTCTGGTTCATGAATCACTGCTGCGGATCGTCGGCCACTCGTCATGTTTTTCAATAATATCATACTGCTAATCTGTTAGTCACACTCCTATTGTCAGTGCTATAGTCACTGTTAGTACGCTGGTGCTGCTTGTGTTGTCTCTCTCTCTCTCTGTCTCTCTCTCTCTCTGTCTCTCTCTCTCTCTCTCTCTGTCCAAACCTCCACCCAACATGGACCCCTACAGAAGCCGCCCACATTGAGCCTGGTCCTGTTCAAGGTTTCTTCCTGTTAAAGGGGAGTTCTTCCTCCACTGTTGCTCAATATAATATCTGATGCTGCTCATGTGGGGATTCTTGAATCCTTAATTTTGAATTCCTGAATCGTTGGTCTCTCTCTAATTAAAGAGTTTGGTCTAGACCTGCTCTTTATGGAAAGCGTCTTGAGATAACGCTGTTGTGAATTCGCGCTCTAAAAATAAAGATTGATTGATTGATTGATTGATCTGCTCTTCCCACTAGCAAACTTTACCACCTCTCTCTACCAGAACGCGAATCCATGGAGAGGTATATACACTCCCCTCCAAAAGTATTGGAACAGTGAGGCCAATTCCTTTATTTTTGCTGTAGACTGAAAACATTTGGGTTTGACATCAAAAGATGAATATGAGACAAGAGATCAACATTTCAGCTTTTATTTCCAGGTATTTACATCTGGATCTGATACACAACTTAGAAGTTTGCACCTTTTGTTTGAACCCACCCATTTTTCATGTGAGCAAAAGTATTGGAACATGTGACTGACAGGTGTGTTTTGTTGCCCTGGTGTGTCCTGTTACATTGATTATTCAAACAATAAATAGCTGAATGTCTACGTTCAGTTTCAGATTTGGGTTTTGCCTGTGCAGACTGCATTTATAGTTAGAGGTGTAACCAACAAGAAAACCAGAGAGCTGTCTATGGGTGAAAAACAAGCAATTGTGAAGCTGAGAGAAGATGGAAAATCAATCAGAGTCATTGCACAAACATTGGCCATAGCCAGTACAACCATTTGGAATGTCCTGAAGAAGAAAGAAACCACTGGTGTACTAAGTAACAGACGTCGAAGGGGTAGACCGAGGAAAACAGCAGCAGTTGATGACAGAGACATTGTGAGAGCTGTAAAGAAAGACCCTAAAACAACTGTTGACATCAGCATCAACCTCCAGAGAGCAGGAGAGAAGGTGTCACAGTCTACTGTTGGCAGAAGACTTCACGAACAAAAGTACAGAGGCCACACCAGAAGATGCAAACCACTCATTAGCAAGAAGAACAGGTCCAGAAAAAGTCCAGAGACGAGCCTAAAAATTCTGGGACAAAGTTTTATGGACTGATGAGACAAAGATGAACCTTTACCAAAGTGATGGAAAGGCTAAAGTTTGGAGAAAGAGAGGATCTGCTCATGATCCAAAACATACAAGCTCCTCTGTGAAACACAGTGGAGGTCATGTCATGGCTTCTTCTGGGATGGGCTCATTCATCTTCACTGATGATGTAACACATGATGGCAGCAGCAAAATGAACTCAGAAGTCTACAGAAACATTTTGTCTGCCAATTTAAAGAAAGATGCAACCAAACTGATTGGGAGATCCTTCATGGTGCAGCAAGATAATGATTCAAAACACACTGCCAAAACAACACAGGAGTTCATCAGGGGCAAGAAGTGGGAGGTTTTAGACTGGCCAAGTCAGTCTCCAGACTTCAACCCTGTAGAGCATGCATTTTACCTGCTAAAGAGCAGACTGAGGGGAGAAACCCCCCAAAACAAACCACAACTGAAAGAGGCTGCAGTGAAGCCTGGAAAAGCATCACAAAAGCAGAATGCAAAGGTTTGGTGATGTCAATGGGTCACAGGCTTGATGCAGTTATTAGGGTTATTAAGTCTTTTCACGTTAATGTATTTTAAGTCTATCTGTTCCAATACTTTTGCTCACCTAAAAATTTGGTGTTCCGTTACAAACAAAAGGTGCTATCTTCTAAGTTGTGTATCAGATCCAGATGTAAATACCTGGAAATAAAAGCTGAAATGTTGATCTCTCGTCTCATATTCATCTTTTGATGTTTTCAGTCTACAGCAAAAATAAAGGAACTGGCCTCACTGTTCCAATACTTTTGGAGGGGAGTGTAAATGACTCTCTGACTGCAGGCCTGATTCTTCTTTGTCGAGAAGAAGGATGGCTCTCCACGCCCCTGTATAGACTATAGAGGTTTGAACGACATCACAATGAACAATAAATATACACTTCCCCTCATTGACTCTGCTTCTGCTCCTTTATATCAGTGTTCACCAAGCTTGACCAGCGTAACACCTACCTGGTGATGCCATTCGGACTCACAAACGCACCAGCGGTCTTCCACAACCTCATAAATGACGTGTTCCGTGATATGTTCTTTGTCTACTTGGACGACATCCCGATTTTCTCAGGACGAACATGAACAGCATGTGAGGTTAGTGCTCCAGAGACTCTGTGAAATTAAACTATTTGTCAAAGCTCCTTGGGTTCTCCAATTTCTATCGTCGTTTCATCACAAACTACAATAATGTGTCCGATCACCTGAGGCTGAGACAGCCTTTTCGACCCTGAAGAAGAGATTCACATCCGTTCCTGTGTTGAACCATCCTGATCCTCACCTTCAGTTCGTCATGGAGGTAGACGTGTCAGACACAGGAGTAGGGGCAGTCCTCTCCCAGCGATCCTCTAAAGACCAGGAACTCCACCCATGTGCCTTCTTCTCTCGTCGCCTGTCCCCAGCTGAACGTAACTACGACGTGGGTAACCGGAAACTCCTGGCTGTGGTTCTGGCCCTTCAGGAGTGGCGCCACTGGCTAGAGGGCACCACTCAGCCCTTCATAGTCTGGACAGACCATAAAAACCTTGTTTACCTCTGCTCAGCCAAACGCCTCCACTCCTGACAGTCCAGATGGGCTCTGTTCCTTGGAAGGTTCGACTTCACCCTGACCTACCGTCCCGGCTCCCACAACATCGACGCCCGACGCTCTCTCACGCCAGTTCACTTCCGACGACCAAGAAACCTCAGATGAGACCATCATTCCCCCTACATGTGTGGTGGCTGCTGCTAGGTGCGGGGTCCAGGAGCCCCTTCGCTCCCACACCCCACCAGCCAATGGTCCTGTTCATCCTGGAACCTGTGAGGTCCCAGGTGGGGACATTCATCTAAGCTGGCATGCCATCCCAGATTGAATGGGATTCATGGTCATCACATCTATCCTGGATAGAATACGCTCACAACTCCCTCATAAGCTCCGCCACAGGCATGTCACCATTCATGACCTCTAACGGCTTTCAGCCTCCCCTATTCCCAGATCAAGGGAGAGAGGTCACGGTGCCATCCGTTCAAGAACATATCCAATGGTGTAGACATGTCTGGCAGACCGCTGGTGCTGCCATCACTCACTCCGTCCAGCGTTACCAACGCCAGGCAGACTGTCACCGCTCACTGGCTGTCTTCTCGCAACCTCCCCCTCCAGACGGATTCCCGCAAACTGGCCCCTAGGTATGTAGGTCCATACGAAATTGAGAAAATTATCAACCCTTCTGCCGTCCATTTGAAACTTCACCCAGTGTTGCATGTCTCATTAATCAAGCCTGTTCTGTCCAGTCCTTTGAAGAATATTCCAGCCAGGAGTCATGCTCATACCAGCTCAGAATTAAGCACCTTTACTGGGGAACCTTTCAGAACCAGACGCTGGGTCTTCTTCCTCTGGTTGCTGCCTGACAAACATCACTACCAGCCCTGCCAGGGGAGACGGGCAGTAAAGGAACTACTGTAACCTGTCACAGGTGGTCTGCAGGTCTCTCTGTCTGCCTTCACTTTCTCATTTGCTGGTTCCTATTGACAAGGTTGTTTGATGAAACAGTACATTTTGTCACAATGCCTAAGCTAACTGAATAAACCGTTTACTTAAAGGCCCAAAAGCACTGAAATCGATAACTGTCGCACCTCATTTGATGCTCCTGTGGCACTCTGAGGCATCGGATTTTACAAAAAGGTCACCATATAGGCAAAAGTTTATATCCTCATTAATTTTCTATTCATTTCTATTTGAGGAGCCTGTAATGTTGCATCAGGCAGGAGGGCAACTGGTGCCTGCTGCTGCTTTCATCAGCTGGTTGGCAGAAGATCAGCAGTAAAGCTACTGGGGACCAAACCATCTCATCTCATCTTTTGTTTTTTCTTCCTGGTGGGTGAAAGTCACATTAAGTACAGCTAATCAATACTCTACACATGTCAATGAAATGGTGTTGTTAGGTCAGTGACGTGCGGTGAGGTTTGTGGCTGGTGAGGCACTTACTCTTTCAGAGTCAGATTTACAAATATATGCACCCAATATATTTGCCAACTATTGATTATGTTTCATATCAGCATTCTTTCCATACACATAGCAGGTACATATTGGGCCAAGGAAGAATGTAAAATGTATAGCGGTTCAGTATGCCTCTCAAAAAACACCAAGGTGGATGCTACAGACAGCTATAACAAGCCACACAGCACCACGGCGGATGCTCTCTCTCTCACTCACACAGGATTCACACACTGGTCTTACCTTTACTTGTAAATGAAGTCCATACGCCTCTCTTTCTTATTTAGTACTTCACATTTTGATTGAAAGTCCAATTTTGAGAAATTTTTGAGCTGAGATATTACATCCTACATTTTTGCAGTCAGTCAGAGCAAAACATAAAATAACGGACTCCTGTTGAACCTAACTTGACTACGTAGAAGAAGAACAACCACCGAACAAGAAGAAACGTGAGCTCACGTACGCCCTCTTCATTGCGGCAGAGCTCCTGCCTGCCTCACCTCATGTCTTTTCAGTGCGGCTTTATGTCAGATCCTAACACTAAATAAGTGATAGACATACGTGAAATACATTACCTATTATATGGAAAGTGGGGACATATAATAAAAATGTCTACAATGTATAAAAATATTTTAATAAAGCATTACATTGGTAGCATACACTGAGTAAGCAGAAGGCACGCGCTCAACCCAGTTTGCAGGGGATTGTGCAATCTGACGTGAGGCACAGCTCGGTGCTGCCTCACCTCGCTGCCTACGCTGGAACTGAACAGGAAATACGTAAAATACAGCGATTTTGATTATAACAATGATTGAAATTATTCGAATCATACAGAAATTGCATTTATAGCACAGATCAGTGGACAAATATTTATTTTATCATTAGTATACATCTCATGAGGGCAGGTGACCGCACGTCCCTGTGTTAGGTCCATGCAGCAAGTTACTTTAACAGACTGTGAGAAGGAGGAGTAAGCACACACCGGCTCATGGAGAAGCTCCTCTCCAGTCAGGGCAGCGAGTCCAGCAGCAGAGATGTTATGTCCGTTGTCTCTACGGCTCATTGTGGAGGAATAATGGAGTACCATGAAGTACCTTCTCAGCACTCCTCCTCCTCCTCCAAGAATTCTGCTAAAAACAGGCTCAGCGTGGACATATCATGTTTTTATTAATAATTATTCATTTCTTCACTAAAATATTGTCTTCCAGGGAACAATCTTTGCTTTTTCACTCCTTTTAGCTCTGCAGCTGCAGAAAAAGCAGCTTTGGTCACTGGGTCCTCACTTGACCTCCAAAATTGAAAGAAGGTTGTCGTGTCGGAGCGTCAAGGAAGTTAATGGCGCCTCTTAGCGCTTCTGTCTCCCGCTGGGCCGTTTAAAAGCTGTTTATGTGTACATATGTGCGTATCAGACACTTTCAGTACATTGGGCTTTAAGTAAATAATTAGCACACTTGGACGGTTGCTATGGCAACGAGGCCCACTATTGGACTGGACCTACCAGAGAGTTGGGGGAATGGCAACCAAAGGAAATCAGGAAACGTTTTTTTCCAGACATCTGGTAATTTCTTGGTGGGACTGTTGTAATTCTGGGTGGGGCTGCTGCCCAGTTAATGTCTTGGAGGAGATATGAATTCTAGTTCCTTCAGTGTTTGGATGGTACTTTGTATGAACTGGTTGGGTTGAAGCATTGTGAGCCCTTACGTGTCCAGCTGTTGCCAAACTGCTGTTATATATATACATATATATATATGTTGCATCACTTGGGCCCAGAAAATGGTGGACAACTGAAGACAGGACACAAAGTCTCACCATGAACCATTTTGTCTTGGGTGATGTGGCTGCACACAGCAAAGGTACGCTCCGTCTACCCCAGCACCACAAAACACACTAAACACTCCTGGTGGGGTCTCCTGAAGAGTGAATCCCCAAAATGCCCCTATTAATCCCAGACATGCTTTTTTTTTCTGAAATAACCAGTTATCTTTGTTAGTCTGGCTGGATTTCACATCTGAGTAATTGAATGTCACAGCACACAGACCACATGTGAATAGTTACAAGCATGGAAACAAAAAAAAACTAAATCCACTGTGAAAACAACCTCAACATGAATACAGCTACAATATGGAGCAAACTAGTGGCCAAAGCCAACATCAAAGGTACTACTTGTCTGATGCACCTTTGCTGGGTCCTGATTTGCTGCTCGCAGCTTCATTTTGGTTTGTGAGCTGTGACTGGTTGGCTCTCTGAGACTGGCTGGCATGTGTTTGAGGGGAGGGAACTCCACAGACTTTATAATATATAAAGACCAAATGTTAAACTATTCAACAACAAGACATCAACAGCAGCAAGACATCACACATCAACTGATTTACCAGACGAAGATGGCCAGCAAACAGCTTAGTGAGTATATTTCACATGTATATTCTTACTCAGGGTGGTGTTTTACAAACCTGCAGACCAACAGCTTATTCTCTTCTAATAACACTGTTTTCTGTGATGTTTTAAACAAACCTCCTCTCAATCATCTCATTTAAGCCACTTTTATTCATTTTACTGACCATCTACTCAGTCTTCTGCAACTATTCTTTAAAGAAGATCTTAAAATAGATGATACTATAGATTTATATTTGCCATAAACACATTGTGTTTGCATTTGTAAATCCTAAATATTCTTGTTAGTCCTGATGACTTCACCTTTTCAGCAACTTCTTGCTCAAAATTCCTGTGTTCTGTTACATTAAATGAAATGTGCAAACATGTAAATTAATACTGTGATTAACCCTTTTAGACAAACACCAAAGTGACCATTTGCAGTCAGAACTCAAGGATCATTCCTAATTCATACTTTGCCATTTGTCAGCTTTTACAATTCAACAACCATTTTTTATTGATGCTATGATTTATCTATGATGTATTTACTCTGATTGTATTTTATTTGATGATTTAAACATAATTTTCACACACATACAATTAACTACAGTAAGAATAATCAGGGATACAGACAACTATAAACTACTTTGCACCTTCCAGTTAGTATTAAGATTAGTCCACTGTACTGCTGCACTTTTTATGTCATGTTAGAAACTACTACTAACATAGTAGTAACTACTTGTATGTTTAAATCTTAAAAAGCAATTCATTAGATGCCTTGGCATTGACTTTGCCTACTTGTTATCTAAGCTACATACCACTAATACACTAAGTAATCCTTTCTCTATTGTAACTAAAATTGTGTATTTAAGGCCCACAGGTTATTTATTTGGATGGAGTTGAAATACAATTTTTAGCTTTTTTAAATTCTTATTTGTTGTTTATATCTATTGAGTTGTAGTGGCAGTGCAGTCAGCTTGGAGGTGGCAGCATAAAGTGGCTTTCATTCTTGGTCCTGAAATAGACTTTTATAATTTCATCCATTTATTTATCTTGGTGATGGCGTTTAAAACCATTTTGTCTATGTAGTTCACATCCAATAGATTAATTTTGATATTGATGTCACAAAAAAGTCAAATTAAAAGTGGAATAATGACATCCTGATGTTAAAAAAAGGATTTAGCTTTCCCCTTCACTGACTATATAATATATTTATATCTATCTATTTAAGTTGGTTCTGCACTTTGGTGTTTTACCTTTACGACACATAAAGAGAGCAGTATCATCAGCATATAGAAAAATACTACACGAACAAGCTGCTTTTAGATCATTAAAATAGGATTAAAAACAAGAATAAAAGTTTGTAGCCAAGTCAGCAATTGCTGATGTAGCAATGGCCATTACACACCAGAGTGTTTGAACAACAAAATACACTCTTGGTCCATGCCCTCTGGAGCTACAGAGAGAAGAGGTTTCTGCTTTGACAGCCTTTCAGCAGGACGTCATTCACGAGAATAAATCCGTTTCATGATGGGACAGTGCCATGGTTGAGGTTTGATGAAGCTCAGGCAAAGATTATGGTTTGGGTTCAAGTTTATTTAGGTTAACTTTTCCAGTCATCAGAAACAGGTTTATTGCAAAGAAGAAATTTCCCCCAGTGTTATGGGTCATTACTTTCAAAATGGAAAGTACTAGTAGATTAAAGTACTGCAAAAAATACTCAAAATCAGTATTTCCCAAACTTTTTTCCTGTGGTCCCACTTATTAAAAATGACAAACCGTTGCGACTCAGTTCACAACGGTGAACGGCCTACAAATCATGGGAGGAACAAATTTGTTTAAGACTGAGCCTTCCTGACCAATTTTCCTTTATTTTCTGCCATTTCTGCATCACCTTATGTACTCTTTAAATATAGAAATAGTTGTAAAGTAAGAAAAAATAAAATAATATATAAATAAAATGGGTAAGCCAGCCATTTCAAAGTGAGATGTACGTTTGATAAATCACACCTTTGTTTTATGAGGCATTATTGAAAATAAAAGCACATAACTCAGTTAACAGGCTGTCTCGATGTTCTTATTTCCTCTCATCAGTGAAACAACACACTCTTTAAAGGCACTTCTTAAAAACTCTGTAACAAAACAAATAGAAAAGGTTGAAGCGCCAACAGACTGTTAATAACATCTGTGCACACTTCTTCTACAGAGCCAGAGCTCAGGATTTTGCTTATTGGAAAGACTGGAGGCGGGAAGACTTCAGCCATGAACACCCTCCTGGGGAGTCCTTGTTTAACTCCGCTGAGCGCGTCCTCAGGCACGATAAAGTGCCAGATGAAGAGAGGAGCGTGTGGTGACCAACCACTGGTGGTCATCGACACCCCGGGTGTGGTTCACACCGAGTTATCGCCCGAGGTGCAGATAGAGGAGATGGTCAAGTGCATGGTGTACGCTTCTCCTGGTCCTCATGTGTTCCTGTACGTGCAGAAGGCCGACCGTCTGACACAGGAGGACAGCAGAGCTATGAAAATCATTCAGGAGGTTTTTGGTCCTGAGTCAAAATCTCACACCTTGGTCTTGTTCACCAACGGAGACAGAGAGGCAGAAGAAATATCAGAGGAACACAAATCCTTTGTGCGTAAAGTGAGCTACGGAAGCACGTCCGAAAACTACCATTTTTTTGACAAACCAGGCAAGGGGGAGCCCAACGACCAAGTGCCCAAGCTCCTGGAGAAGATCAACAAAATGGTTCTGAAAAATGAAGGGAAGCCGTACACCAATGAAATGCTGAAGCAAGTGGTAGAAGTAGTGAAGAAGAAAAAGGAGGAAGAGGGCGTGGCATCCAATGATGCAACATCAGATGCAACATCAGATTTCCTTCACCGAGTGGTGACGGAAATATTGGGGCTAACCATGGGTGAGGAGTGCGCAAAGTTAGCGCTCAAGCTAGTCAAGGGTATGGTAAAGAAATTGGATGAACAAGTCTCACTGTGCAATTGTCAGTGAGCAGAAGTTAGCAGACTAAAAGTGGCTCAAAACCTGATGTGTTAATGTTGCATTCATATTGGGTAAAAGCAATTTCCCACCAGAGATTTAAACACGCCTGATAAATCTGTTTCACATAATGTGCTGTAACCACAACCACAAACCTGCTCTTTTTATTTTGCTTCATAATCTGTGGCGACCAGTTGATCTTTAGAAGATCTGAGCTCTCAAAACAAAGTCTCTATGTGCTCTCTACTGTGTCTGATGCAATAAAGATAAAATTCATTGAATGGATGTCTGAAATGATGCTGCACCAATCAAATATTAAGAGGAAATGTATCAATGGTTGGGAGGAAAGAGGAAAAGTTGCTTGTACAATAAAATCACATCAGCAAACAAAACTGCAGCTCTGGTCTTTTTCTCTGGGTGTTTATTGATCATGGGGATGAGTTTCCAGTTTGATTTGGTTAGATGTTGATGTTACTAAGGTTTCAGGATTATCTAACAGGAGGATTTTAGAGCCTTTATAACAGCTGGTGATGAATCCTTTAATAGGTGGTGAGTATTTCTCCTTTTCTCTACATTAAGTGATTGAGTCAAATAAGTAAGTAAAACATTTACTTTGGGAACACAGAAAAAAAATAAGCTTAAGTACCTATGAAAAAACTACAAATGCACCAGTGAGATGATCACTACTGGAGTTTCTCCATTTTCCTTAAACCCGCCAACACTCTGCAAAAGTTATATTTCAAGTTTCAAATGGAATGAATGAACTAGCCACAGACACCGGACCGTCCAGCTGTATTTACAGACAGTGAACTAGCCACAGACACCGGACCGTCCGGCTGTATTTACAGACAGTGAACTAGCCACAGACACCGGACCGTCCGGCTGTATTTACAGACAGTGAACTAGCCACAGACACCGGACCGTCCGGCTGTATTTACAGACAGTGAACTAGCCACAGACACCGGACCGTCCGGCTGTATTTACAGACAGTGAACTAGCCACAGACACCCTGAGCCAGGTGGTAACACAATGATTTTACTCAGAAATGGGGGTTCTGATGAGGACCTGTAATTGTTCATTTGTGAGGAGTCAAGATTGTTCCCTTTTAAGAATGACTGCAGTTTTCAGGGCCCGTGGGAAAATACCAGAGAGAAAAGACGTGTTTGTAGAAGATGTGGGCTCATGCAGTTTGAAAGGTTTTTGAAAAAGCCTGTTGGCAGGATATCAAGGCAGCAGGAGGAGGATTTCAGATAGTTTGTGTGGTTGATCGGGTAAAACTGAGTCATTGATTTTGCTTGGACATGGGGGGGTAACACATATCCTGTACCTGATATGGAAGCATTTATCCGATCCAACTCCAACAAGATCCACTCAAGCTCAACCTGTTATGTCTCTGTTATGTCTTCCCTCTCATTTCAGGCTGTTTACTTCCTGCCCTTGTGTGTTTTCCCGCCTTTGTGATTGTCTGCCCCGCCCTGATTGTTTCCACCTGTTCCCCATTACCTCATGTATAAATAGTCTGCGTCTCCCTTTGTCCTGTGCCAGATCGTCTTGTCTTGTGTTCACGTGGTCCATCTACCAAAGGAAAGTATTGCTACACTTTGCCTTGTATTCAGAAAGTATTATGAAATCTTGTGTATCATTAAAACCTGTGTTAAACTGACTAAAAGCGTCCTGGTGTCCTGTATTTGAGTCCTCCATGTTCTTGAGCCACTGGTCTTAATACAACCACCATTGTTTGATGGTGGTTCGAAAAAACTCAAAACAGTGGCACAGAAATCCCATGTCAACATTGGAAATTTGTCTATGACAGTAAAATTATTTCAAATATCATTTGGTGTAAGGCCAGAAAGATATTCTGCCTATTCAGGGCCGAAACGCCTTCCATTCAGCCCCATGGACAGGGCTGACGGTCACTGAACTAACCACTGCGAGGGGTAAATTAGCACAGCAGTGAATTAAAGTGGCTGTACGTGTTATATTTGTGTTAAAGTAAGTGTTAAATAGCTCAATATTCCGAGTCTCAGTGTTACTCGACTGAGTTAAACTTGTATTACGACATTGCGAGTACCATGGTATCATTATACTTAGACTTAGACTTGCCACTAGCATCTGATATCTCAAAGCAAGTGTCCACCAGACTCAACAAACAGAGCTTTGTCAAATGTTTGTGTGTCATTTGATACATAAATGAAGCTGAGTGAATCCAGTGGTCTTGTTGTTTTGCCATTTGGCTACAGATACATGACGCTTAAACAGAGAGGGCAAAAAATACAACAGAGGTAAGAGCCCTCGTGTTGGCGGGCCCACGACTAGCAAGGGTGATTAGACCGCTAGGCTTCAATAGGTTTCAATGCCAAATATAAGTGAGTGTCATCGGCGTAAAAGTAGTAAAACACACCGTGGCAGTGAGATCAGAAAAGTTGCGACAAACTGCATGGCCATCAATGAGACTGCTGAGTACTGGCGCTTTAGTTGTATCCAAAAGTTAGGAAGTGAGTCGGCTCCTGAGTCGGCTCCTCCTTTTCAGCACCTGTTCAGGTCATCTGCCGTTTCTGTCACGTCAGCAGGAACGGGGTCTCCGATCGGCCTGCCTTGGACTAGGGGTCAAACGAACCCAGCTCCAGGCAGTCTTTCGTCTGCTAGATAGCACAACTTTGACCTCACTGCAGTAGTTACCATTCAGTGTGAGGCAGAAACAGCTCACTCAGAGACAACAGCAACAACCACTTTGTTCTCAGAAGCATCCCACCAACCAAAGGTCCGACTGGGTCTCGTCCAAAACCAGCAATGCTGGTAGTGTTTGATTATGTAGCAGTGAGTGTAGTACAGAGACAGTGAAGGTTACAAACGACCTCCTTATGGCATCAGACAGAGGACTTCTCTCTGTCCTGGTCTTGTTAGACCTGAGTGCTGCTTTCGACACCATTGACCATCACATCCTGTTACAGAGACTGGAACAGTTCATTGGTATAAAAGGAACTGCATTAAGCTGGTTTAAGTCCTATTTATTAGATCGATCTCAGTTTGTACATATTAACAATGAATCCTCTGTCCACACTAAGGTTAGACATGGAGTTCCACAAGGTTCAGTGCTTGGACCAATGCTCTTTATCTTATACAGTACATGCTTCCTCTGGGTAATATTATCAGGAAGAACTCCATTCATTTCTACTGCTATGCAGATGATACACAATTATACTTGTCAATAAAGCCAGATGACTCCGATCAGTTGGCTAAACTCCAAGTCTGCCTTAAGGACATAAAGTCCTGGATGAGCAGCAACTTTCTGCTGCTAAATTCAGATAAAACTGAAGTTATTCTGCTCGGCCCCAGACACCTTAGAAACTCTGGGAGTCATCTTTGATCAGGATTTGTCCTTTAACTCCCACATAAAACTAATTTCCATTATTGCTAAATAATAATAATATTGCTAAAATCAGGCCCATCCTGTCGATGAATGATGCAGAAACACTAGTCCACACATTAGTCACTTCCAGGTTGGATTATTTCTGTTCCTTATTATCAGGCTGCCCCAACAATTCTGTAAAGATTCTCCAGCTGATCTAAAATGCTGCTGCATGTGTACTGACGAGAACTAAGAGAAGAGATCACATTTCTCCCACATTAGCTTCTCTCTACTGAACCCCACACAGACTGAGCCGGATGCTATCAGAGGTTTCTTCCTATTAAAGGGGAGTTTCTTTCTGTTAAAGGGGAGTTTCTTTCTGTTAAAGGGGGGTACTTCCTCACTGTCTCCTAGTTCTTCCTCATGTGGATTCCTGATTCCCTAATTCTGAATTATTGAATTATTGGCTCTTTCTTGATTAAAGAGTTTGGTCTTGAACTGCCCCATACGAAAACTGTCTTGAGGTAGCGTTTGTGATGAATCGGTGCTTCTGTCGGTGAGGAAATGTCCCATCATGACGCTGAACACTGAGGAGATAGTGGCGCTCACTCTGACCTGACAGAACAAAGAAAAACCCCTGGTTTACCTGTTGACACTGAAAACTAGTATCTGAATATCTTCATCCTGGAAAGAGTTCTACAAAAGGCTCGTTGTCACCGGCCAAGGCCTTAGAGTCTTGAGGTAGGCCCTCAAGACATGCAGTTATTCCCTGAGTCTGGCCGCCATCATGTTTGCCGAGAGGCAATTAACCCCTTAAAAACTGTTTTTGTGCCTCAGTTTTTGTCTGTAATCAAGAAGACCACGTCTCTGTCCCTTCATTACCCTTTGACGGCGCCATTGTAGCCAGAATTCCACTACGAGTTAATATGTGTTACTCAGTGAGCGTTAGAGGTGCTGGCAGGACTGAGGCAGGCTAGCTGTTTCCCATCTGTATGCTAAGCTAAGCTAATTGGCTTCAGAGTGGCATCCATCTGAACATCTGACTCTCAGCAACAAAACGCAAATGCAAAGTAAGCAAACTTTGCAAAATGTCCTCGACCACCTGTCCTCAGAAATCCTGCATGTTAAAGTACCCACACAGCAGTTTGATGGGCCGTGCTTTATTCTGGTGATTTCTTTTTTTCTTTTCTTTTCTTATGAACTGAATTGATAGAAGCTGGTTGCCTCTGGTGAGCAGACCTGTGGAAATACTCTGTGCTGGATAAACACCTGCTCAGCCTCCTGACTGGTTCCCTGCTGCTACATGTGCAGTTCTGGCCTGTGACTGGTCAGATTTTGGCCAGGAACAGATGGTGTGTGTTTCAGGGGAGGGAACTAGAAGCAGGCTATAAAATATAATCATGAGATGGAAACTTTAATACTCAGAAGAAGACGACACACCACAGGTATGCTGCCTTTACAGGAGACAGAGATGGAAAGTGGACCCCCTTTACTGCATGGTGAGTTTCCTTCTGACACAGTACTAATACTCAGTGGAGTATTTGGGGGGGTTTGTAGGAGGGTTTGATATGTGCAACAATAATAATTTCCTTAGATACAAAACAACAGCTAATGTTTTTTCTTATCCTCTCTTTGTGGGTCCATTATGAATAAATCTTGACTCATTTTGACAGAAACAATCCTTCAATTTTCATTTAAAAAAACATATACATGTGTTGTTCTGTGAAAGCAGAGAGTTTTCTCACCTTCACACCACTGAATGAAAGCAGCAGTTCAGAGACAGCATGTGGTGAGAGCAGCAGAGGATCATTAATGATGTTTTCAGATACATTCATGACATTTCATACATACATTCATACAACTTTCACTGTATTCACTGTATTTCTACATATTTAACTGACCAACAACACACACACAACTGTGAAATTCACATCAAGAGTTTCAAGGTTTGAGTTCACATTTTTAGGGACATTACTAAAAATCAGGCTACTCTCACACACACACACACACACACTTGATTGTGCACTATGTTTGCTTTAAGTTTGTTTGTGTCATTTGTCACAAACAGCACTTTTGTGGATGTTGGAAATAATGAATGAATTAATTTTATCTTTTGAATGAAAGGAGGAAATGTGCATGAGGGTTTGCTTAGAGCAGAGGTCTGCAACCTTTACTGTCAAAAGAGCCATTTTTGCTCCCTCTCCCACCAAATAACATTCATCTGAAACCTATTTGACTCTTAAAATGAAGATAACACCACGTATTAAGTTTTATGTATAGTTATACTATATATAAAAGAACTATAGTTTGTTGCATATATGAAGTTATAGAACTACAAAAAGAAATCTGTTGACATTTTATTGTTCTAACAAAGGAGAACACCAAACTCTGAGGAGGAGGAAAGAAAACACCGGCATGTAAAGGCCTACTTTGAAATAAAACACAGAACCATGCAGGTCCATTTGAGTCTTCGACGTATTTGTGGAAAATTACTAAAATAAAAAGTAGTTGACTTTGACATAAATGATAGCTTTAACAAGAGTAACATAAAAATAGTCCAGCTTGTGTCTGCTATCTGCTCAATATTGTTTACATCACTTGACTCATCACAGGTGATCCAGTAAGCTGAATTAATGTCCTTAATTTGTTGACTGGTGATGTTTACTGCCATCTTAACTTAAGTGGGAGTTCAAAATGCCCCCCCTTACCTCACCATGAGGCAGCAGAACTACCAGATTTCTCCAAACCAATCAGGCAACATGACAGACCGGCAAGAACCCATGTATGGTAACTTCACTGACCCTGATTTTCACCAAAACATAAATTTAGAAAAGTAAAAAAGTCTTGTAATGACCACCAGTACTGGTCTTGGGTTGAGATTCTGAATGTCTAAGTATTTCAATGAGTGCCCTATAAAGGGCTAATGGTCCTGTCCTTTGCAGAGAGGCATATCTCTAATGTTCTGGACAATTTCTTGTTTTTGAAGTCTGAGAACAGATGCTCTGATATTTTAATGAGTGTTTCTTTCATGTATTCTCCGTCTGTTCCCCAGCTTCCCGTGCCTTACTATCTCCTGAGCTGCCACAAAACTAGCAGCAGCAGTTGAGTTTTGAGACTTGAGCCACTTCTTGAAAGTATATTTGTTCTGCTCAGCTTTCCGCAGTTGCTCTGAAATCGCTCTTTTTCGTTCATCTCCAGTGAAGGAGGCAGGGAGAGGCGCCGGCTGTAGCTGTAGACGTAGAATGTGACGCATGTTTCAGTTTCCGAAATATTACCACATTTTAAAAAAATCGGTATCTCCAAAATAAGAGCTGTTCCCTTTGATAGAAGCTAAAGGGAGCCAATGTAGAGGCCATAGAATCCAGAGCCGCAGGTTGCTTAGAGCAAGAGCATGAAATACTGAAAGAAGTCTGAGAGACTTCATCTGAGAGAAGACAAACTCCAGGTATGAATGAAGCTGAAGTATCGATGTGTTTGTTTATTAACATGTCTAAAACCAGCCTGGTCTCACCAAATGGAGGCGCAGGAGGCGACCACGACTCGTTATATAACTTACATCACATACGTAATATAACATATATATTCAAACACAATCCGTCATCTTTTCCCAAACCTGAAAGTTTTGGTGCCTGAACTGACAGAGAGGGAATTCAGACCATCAGCTTTTCACAATGGACTGACACACAAATAAGCTTAAAATGCAGACATGCCACAAAATGTCCTTAAAAGTGGCGTGGCACTTACGCGCCATCCCATAAGATCACGTTGAACTGGCACATAACCCTCGTCACCAGGGGCGGGCGGTGACGTAGGATGAATTCACTGTATGATCTGACTGTGTGCTGACTCAGCCGGCCAGCTGAGAGAGCGTGACTCTGCGCCACGGGAGTTGGAAACCATGATGGACTCATCATGACGCCACCGGCTAAACCTCCTCCTGGTAGTTGCGGAGACCTCTGTGAGAAGGTGTCCACTCCCAGGGGAGGAACATCCTGGTCACTCACGGAGAACAACAGCGTGCCCTCTCCAGAGCTCGTCCCACAGCCTCTGAATCAGAGTGGGATTCAGCCCCCGCTCAGTTAGAGAGGGACCTCCAGAGACGGAGCCCAGATTCACGTGAGACCACAGCAGGATATCTGGCTGAGCGAATGCCACCCTGCCGATTCCTGGAAGCTGATATGAAATGCTGAACTAACCAAAGGTTGTATTTAAATGTGCTGAACAGTAGAGTCCTGCACGGGACTGTTTTTTTTTTTTTATTTCTGACCATCACCACCAGCTCCTGCAGTGTAAACCACCCTCACATGTGCGGGTGGCTGTGGTCAATGGGAAGGTCTGTGGTTTGACTCCTATGAGTCAGCATGTCAAAGTGTCCTTGAGCAACACACTGAACTGAACCCCGACCTGCTCCTGAAGCAGCTTCAGTGTGTGAAAGAACAGTCTCCTCCAGCTTAGGTGAGCCTGAATGAATGATGTGTGAATGAGGATGTGATGTAAAAGCACTTTGAGTGGTCGAAATAGACTAGAAAGATGCTGTACAAATACAGACATGTAATACATGCATGTAAAACAGTAAATGATCAGACAATACAGACCTTTTATCAGTTTACATGCAACGTTTGTGCAACAGGATCCCAGTTAATGTGTCCTCTGCTGCAGACCTGTCGGTAATAACGTAACGAAATGACATTCTCCTCCTCTGCAGTTAAACCAAAGACACTCTGATAACCGTCTCTGCTTAAACAAAACACTTCCAGTTGACTTTTTTAGAACATTTGGCTAAATGATCGGTCTGTTTGGCCATTTCGAGCCACCATACCTTGTATGAGCTTGGGCTCGGTCAGTCTCGTTCACAGTCCTGTAAGAGGATGTGTTTCATGTCCGATCTGCTCACGTGGTGTTTGTTCTTAATAAACCAGCATGACTCACACATAAAGGAACTCAATTCTACAATTTTCTACAATTCTGCATCTGATCTTTTGACTCCCTCCCACAGCAAAGTTCATTACTGTGGTCAGAGCGAAGAGTTGCTGTCCTACGTGGCAAAAAACTGTCTGAATCCACTAGACGTAATAGATAAGCAGTTATGACGTGTTAAACTATGAGCTTTATCTAAGCTATAGCTTCAGATGAACTGTCCAGACGTGAGTGGGATCAATCTGAAAGTCTGACTCCACATATTTGTTAATCAAACAAACAAAAATTGTTTTCAGTGTTACAATCTGAAAGAGGCGTGACAGCAGCAGCGATGTATAGAAAGCGGTGGAGATCATGACTGAGACAATTCTTACATCACTAATGTCTGTGCAAAATATTCCAACAGATGTATCGAAGCCAGAGCTGAGGATGGTCCTGCTGGGGGTGGCAGGAGCTGGGAAGACTTTGTCAGGAAACACCATCCTGAGCGATGCCAGTCCAGTCAGCGCCACAACCAAGTGTGCGATGAGAGATGGTGTCATTGACGGCCAGAAGGTGGTGGTTGGCGATACTCCGGGGCAGTTTCCCTGGGACAGAAGCCAAGACACGGTGATGAAAGAGATCAAGGAGTTCATCCCAAAAGTGAGACCTCACGTGTTCCTGATTTTGCTAAAGGCTGATGATAAATTCACACTGGAAAAACAGAACATGGTGAAAGAGTTTTGCCATACTTTTGGAAAAAACGTGATGGCTTGCACTCTGATCCTGTTCACCCACGGAGATCGACTGAATAACAGAAAAGAAATAGTGCCAATTATTCGTTCCAATGCAAATCTGCACAACCGACTCATTCAGTGCCACTGGAGGTACCATGTTTTTGACAACAAGGACCGGACCTCCGGTCAGGTCACTGCTCTGTTGGAGAAGATCAACAGCATAGTGGAGACAACAGGAGGAAGCTTCTACACTGAAGAGCTGCTCCAACAGGCTGAAAGAGAGGCGTTAGAGGAAAAACAACGAGAGCAGCAGGTGCAGAATCCAAAGAGAGCGGAGAGCAAATCTGTTCAAACGCCCGCTCTAATCGGAATGGGTGGTGGGAGCGTGTTGGGGTATCTCGCTGGTGGTGGTGAGTTTACATCTACGGTCGGAGCTATACTGGGAGCTTTAGCGGGTGGAGTAGGGGCGAGTGTAATTGCAGGTGGAGTGATGATTGCCTACCATCACATCAGTAAATGCTGCAAGAAATGAGTTCAGATCAGACAAACGGCTACATTTGCAGAGCATCCAACCAAAAATATCAGCCGCCTGACAAACGAACACCTCTGCTAAAGGTAACACTCATATCAGCAGAAGAAAAACAGCCGTAGCGTTAGCGTTAGCTTTAGCTTTAGCTTCTGGTGACTGTTTGTGCTGTTAGCTCCCAAAACAACAGTCTGTGGTGCCCCAGTTGGTACGAGCTCCCTGCTGGTAACTCACCGCAGTCTGTCACTGAGCAGCAGCTCAAACTTTGGCCAAAGGTGTCCAATCATTTGATTTGAACATTTGATTTTTTTTTCTCTTTTTTTAATCAAATAATTTGATTGATTGATTGATTGATTGATTGATTGATTGATTGATTGATTGATGTCAGGCTATAACAAGAATGTCAACCAATAAAACAAAAACAATGTCTCTTAAATTAAGTTGCCTTTAAGCTGACCAGGACCAGTTCTTATGGGCCGTCCACACCGAGAAAGATAACGATAACGATGTGAGCATCCACGCTGGTGAAAGAACATGGATACTGAGAGGAGTTTGGAGAATCTAACACCTTCCCACGAGAAATGTTGTTCTTTCAGTATGAATCTGGTTGTGCCATCAGTCGTCCACAACGACCCTCAGAGACGTTTGGCCGCAGGTCTCCGGTAAAAGGACGTTTCCTTACACGTTCATTCGGACGGATTTTGATCCTCAGCGTTTCTGTCATTCAGCAAACTGCTCTGAAAGTGATCCCAACGATCTCGTCCACCGCCATCGCTGCGGTGTGCACTCTTTTTAAATGATTTATGTCCAGTGATCGTTGTAGTTCTCTGTCCTGGCGTGGGCGGCCCTGAACAGGTGAAAGCACAGCCGAGGGGAAATCATGGTGGTTGAGTTTGTACATTTCGTTATTTCAGTTTGTTTTGTTTTTGCCTTCACACATGACTCATGTTAACCACTCTGGGTGATGCTCCGTAGTCTGCTGCTGGGCGGTTTGTTGAGTAGTTCAAATGTTTTATTATTCAGCTTTTTTATATCAGGGTGGTGGCAGAAGTTTTAGTAGTTTTTTACAGTGATTTATCTCAGGGTGAACTGGCCCTTTAACAGGTGACTTGTGTTCCAATAATATATATTTGTTCACATATAATATGTAGACTGTAGCTGCAGCTGGGTGGGTATTTGTTGATGTAATGTTTCATTACGCTGACGTTTACAATCACAGAAGAAGTTAGGGGGTCGGCACGATCATGTACATCCACGAAGCTTCTGTTACTGCCTGGAGACGAGCTGCAGACGTGCTTTCACTGAGTTTGTAAGAGGAGAAAAATGCCTGTGAAACACCTTTGAACTGCTGAAGAACAGACGCTCCTCTTCTGAAACGCCTCCAGTGGACATCGAAGTGACGGCGGCGGAGTCGAGGCGCCGCCACCTCCTGTGGACTTGATGTGTGACTGTTCAAATTTGATGAATTCTGGGTTAAACACTGTGCTGTGGTTGTGTAATCATTAAGGCCTCTGATTGTGAGTCTGATTTCTGAATGACTTCTTTTCTCAGTAATAAAGAGCAGCAACCTTCCTCCAGACCTCCTCATCATTTATGTCAGTGTGACCGACTGGATGCAGCTCTGGGTTACGACAGTAAAACTATAGTTTTACATTTCTACGTCTATTTCAGTTCAGTTTTAATTAGTTTTACTGTCAGTTTGTTAGTTTTGGAACATGTTTTGTTCTCTGGTAAGCAGGTCATAGCTCAGCGTTCTTGTACAAACTTTCAGACCAACTTTTGTGGTGTGTTTCCACCAACCGAGAAGCGAATCTTCACCTGGTGTTACTCGCTCCAGTTTGATCACCTGATCATCTTTGTTTATTCACGTTACTCCTTTGAGTAAACACGGTGATGCTGAGTTCACGCCGAGTGGCTTCATAGAGAAGTAAAACCGAACACTAGAATCAGAGACAGAAACAGTCTCAGAGTCTGACAGGCAGTCTGACTTCCTCTCCGGTCCGTCTCTCTCTAACGGGTCCAGTGGGATCATTGAGGCTCCATGTTGGATTCACTGACAGGACGTCAGGACACCAGGACATGTTCACTGAAGCCGTCTCTGGAGGAAACAGGAGCTCTCTGACAGGTGCATGTTTTGCTCAAGTTGAATATTTTCAACTTGTGCGACACGCAAATTGGTGTCATTCATGATTTCTGGTCGTCTGTTTGTGTCTTCGCATTGACTTTATATGTAATTTGTTTTGTGCGAAAAATTCCCTTTTGCGTCACACACAAGGGAGTTTTTTTAAGGTTTGTGGACCGTCGTTTTGAAGCCTGAAGAGTTTGGCATTTAGGATGTCACCATCCTGGATTTTTGGAGCCAGAAGTGATGTTCTGATTGGTTAAGTTCAGACAGGACCCTCCTCTGATTGCTCAGGTTCAGACAGGACCCTCCTCTGATTGGTCAGGTTTAGACAGGACCCTCCTCTGATTGGTCGGGTTTAGACAGGACCCTCCTCTGATTGGTCGGGTTCAGACAGGACCCTCCTCTGATTGGTCGGGTTCAGACAGGACCCTCCTCTGATTGGTCGGGTTCAGACAGGACCCTTCTCTGATTGGTCAGGTTCAGACAGGACCCTCCTCTGATTGGTCAGGTTCAGACAGGACCCTCCTCTGATTGGTCAGGTTTAGACAGGACCCTCCTCTGATTGGTCAGGTTCAGACAGGACCCTCCTCTGATTGGTCAGGTTCAGACAGGACCCTCCTCTGATTGGTCAGGTTTAGACAGGACCCTCCTCTGATTGGTCAGGTTTAGACAGGACCCTCCTCTGATTGGTTAAGTATAGACAGGACCCTCCTCTGATTGGTCAGGTTCAGACAGGACCCTCCTCTGATTGGTTAAGTATAGACAGGACCCTCCTCTGATTGGTCAGGTTTAGACAGGACCCTCCTCTGATTGGTCAGGTTTAGACAGGACCCTCCTCTGATTGGTCAGGTTTAGACAGGACCCTCCTCTGATTGGTTAAGTATAGACAGGACCCTCCTCTGATTGGTCAGGTTTAGACAGGACCCTCCTCTGATTGGTTAAGTATAGACAGGACCCTCCTCTGATTGGTCAGGTTTAGACAGGACCCTCCTCTGATTGGTCAGGTTTAGACAGGACCCTCCTCTGATTGGTTAAGTATAGACAGGACCCTCCTCTGATTGGTCAGGTTTAGACAGGACCCTCCTCTGATTGGTCAGGTTTAGACGGGACCCTCCTAGTTTTTCATGATTTCATTAGTGTTTGTTAGTGATAGTAACCTTAGTTTGGAAACATCTAGTCTGTAGCTGTGAGCAGATAACCTGCTAACCTTCAGCCGCCTCCGGGTTCGTCCTGCTGGCCTCCCCCACAGTCAGGTGGATCATAACGACAGGTGTGACAGGAACTACTGTTTGTTCAGGTGAAACATAAAACCCTCATGAGAGCAGTAACTGCCACGTGTCGACATCCTGGAGGGGCGTGGGGTCAGGTACAGGTGATACAGGAAATACGATCCAGGAAGTCCAGTTTGAATAACAGATTAATGACTTTAAAGCTGTTTGTATTTCTCTGACCAACGGTTCAATAACTCTGGTTATAAAGTAATCACAGAGGCGGTTGTTTTATCTTTCCTCTTCTGGGCGACCTCAGAGACGGCGAGGTTAACAGGAGACACACCTGAAGAATTGATTTGATTGGACCCACCTAAAAAAAGTGAACATCAGTTTAAGCGGACGCTGCATTGAGAATATTTTCACAGCTTTACAATGCCATCAGACAGCCCTTACAGACGTTCTTTTAGTTTTCTTGAAAGCCACCAAACTCCATAGACAGAAACAGTACTTCCACGTCGCAGATGATGGGAGTCGGCGGTCTACCACTGCCTCGATCGGTGACTCTAATGGTGTTATTGTGTTACTTTGGTGTCTTATGAAAAGGTCTGTTCACATCCAACACATCAGAGAGTGTTTCATTGCTTCGGCTCTACAGCACTTCAAAGGGAAGTGTTCTTGTTACTGCACTACATTTATTTGACCGGTTAGTTGCAGATCAGATTAGAGTTTATGAGACGAGCTCATAAAATATGATGCATCATCGTTGATTATCAAGCCACTAACTGGGCTCACAGAATGATATTCATTGACCTCAAGGGGTTGAAAACAGCCTCCAGTCAAAGACCTTCCATCGTTTTAATCTCTCAGGTCAGCTGCATCTTTGCTCCCAAAATGTGGTAACGACTGATTCAAGTTGGGGTTTGCTTCACAGCGACCCAGTGGTGATTCTGGAGTTTTTTACTTTACTTACTTTGAATTTTACTCAATATGTAAAATCAGTTAGCTACAGTAGATGAACTTCTTCTGAGTGATCAAACCAGCAGGAAGAGGAGGGATTTTTCTCAGCACTTTATTACCAACATTTCCACCGTTTTCTGACTAAATATCCCAGTTTTACACACGTTGTGACAGGATGTTTGGAGGCCGTCAGTCAGTCACCTCCTCTGTGGATTTGGAGGTTCTCTATGTTATCTCATCATTTGAATGAAGCTGCTTTGTTCAGCTCGTCTTCTTCTCTAAAAATGTCAAATTTTGCATCTCTGTAGAGATCGATAGAGACAGTCAGGAAACAAGTGAGGGGGGGTGACATGTAGCAAAGGAAGCAGATTCGACCCGAAGACCTCACTGGTCTGACTGGAACCTGCTGGAGAGTTTCTGGTCCATTTCACTGAGTCCAGTCCAGTCGGGGAAAGAGTCGCCACAGGTGAGGTTTCTGAAAGCAGCCTCATTTCTGTTGCCGTTGTTCCAGAGCAGCGAGGTCGGCGCTCAGCGTGACGACCATCATGAGGACGCTGTGGCTGCCGGGCAGAGTCGATCCGGCCACGTCACACCCATCGGCACCAAAGTGATCCAGGCGGACGTCCACACAGGTCAGATTCCACCTGAGGAGCAGCGCCTCGATGGACCAGTCAGCACTGACACAAGGGGGGGGGGGGGGAGTGGAAGAGGACAAGGGAGGAGGATGAGGAGTAATGGGAGGAGGAGAAAGAGAGGGGGGAGGGAGGAGGGAAAAGGAGAGGTGAGTGGGAGGAGGAAGAGGGGGGGAGAGGGAGCAAGAGGAGGGAGAAGGAGAAGGGAGGAAGGAGGGAGGGAGGAGAGGTGGGGGAGGAAAAGGGATGAGGAGTAGGGAGAGGGGAGGAAGAGGAAGATTACTTTGTGATAATTGCCTGTTGGAGTTTAACTGAAAACAGAAACTCTTGAGTGTCTCGTGTGAACAGACGGTGGCTGTGCTGCCGTCGTTGCCATGGATACGTGCTCACCTCCTCTCCTGGTACGTGGTCCAGAACTGAGCTCGGGGGTTTTTCCTCAGGAGGAAAGCGACGGTCACCAGGACGTCCTCGAAATCTGAAACGTGTCCACAAATGTCCAGTCAGTGGCCAAAAGTTAGCGGACACCAGGACACTGTGAGCCTGTTCGTCTTGGCTCACTCATCAGTCAGAAGGCCAGAAGCATCGCCCTGGAAACCACACGCCCTGGAAACCCCCTGTTTGAACCGCTTCCGCCTGAAGTCCACTACGAACAGTGAGGAACAGCTTCTACCCCAGAGCTGTGGCCTCCATCACACCCCTCCCCCCCCGTCTCCAGGAACTCATAACCAGGACGACCTCAGCAGCCTCTGAGCACAAAGAGGCCAAGCTTCACACACTGCACTACCTCTGCACAATCCCCTCACTGTATTCACTTTTTCTAATGCTGCCATTGCACTGCTCTGTATATATTGTAAATACTTTTACTAATTTTTGTACTTAGTTTTTTGTATTTATGTCTTGTTGGTGTGTTATATGGGAGAGGTCAGACGAAATCTCATTGTACTTTGCTGTATGATGACAATGAATCTGATTCTGACTATAGAGAAGTGTAAGAGCGCCCTCTGCTGGAGCAGACACCTAACTACTCCAGTTCAAACACCTCTTTACTGCCTGAATATTTCATTTGTCCCACAAAGCGATGGCCCTGGTGGACAAGCTAAGATACTGAGTTATTATTTGAGATGCTTTAGGACTCTGTTTTGAGAAAGTTCAGTGACTGTAAATCTTGTCATTCTATCAGAACCGACCTTGTGGCTCGTAGAAAACGTCAGAGCCCAAGATGACGTCCAGCTGGGGCAGCAGCACCAGGTCAGGTGAGATCTCCCCCCAGGTGAGACCCAGCACGAGGACGTCCTGCAGGCCGTTGGCCTCACAGCTGCGCCTGCAGTTCTGCAGACACAGGGGGGTCTTATCGCTGTCGGACAGGATCACCGTTGCACCGCACCGGGCAGCCACCACACCTGGCAGACTGACGCCTGCACCCAGCTGTGGACGGACAGACAGACAGACAGACAGACAGACGCCTCAGGTCGTCTACAGCTCTGTGGCTCAGATCCCAAACTGTGACACGACATGAGCTTCTTCTCACCTCCAGCACCGTCTTGTCTCTCAGCCGGTCCCTGCGGGTCCACAGGTACTGGGCCAGCACCACCGCACAAGGCCACACATACATCCCATACTGGGGGTCCAGAACCTGAGGATGAACACGGCAGCTCAGGTAAATGACACAGTAACAAAACGTGACCAGCGCTGCCAGTCTACCAGGGGTGTCTTCCCTGGGGTGTCACAGATGAAGGAGACTGGCTGAGGACATTAAAAACATCTGTATCATCCAAACCTGACATTTCTACACACTCTGCTCTGACTGGAGGCAATCCACTTATATTAGTTTAACTTTATGTAGAAGAACACTTGGACTGAAGACTAAATCTAAATGAACCATAGGTTAGAGGCATGCTGCTTATCGAAGATCAAATATCATTTTAATTAACACGTCTTTTTGTACTGGACGAGCCGAATTGAGGGGGGGGGGCTCTAACCTGTCCTACCTACCCGCTGCTCCTTCTTCTAACCGGTGCTTTTCATTTATACACACATAGTTACACTACTCACTAAAAGTTAGGGATATTCCACTTTCAGGTGAAATCTATGGAAAATGTAAAAAGTGAATGCTACAGTGATATTATATCATGAAAGTAGGACATTTAAGTAGAAGCATGCAATGGTAATTTCTTCATCTTAAACAATTTATTGAAAGAAAATCTACCAACAGTGGTAGGTAAACCACAACAAAACATTTTCAGTGTCTCAATAAATTGGGATGTGGCCAAAGGACGTCCACTCCTCTCCTTTCTGTGACTCTTCCAGTCTCTGTATCACTGTTCCAACCTCCTGATGACACTCTGTGACCCTCTAAGCTCAGTGAACACCTCCGTCTGAGGACTTCCTGTTTGAAGCCTCCAGTGTTGAGGTGCTGCTGATCAACTGTTAGGTGTCGTCTTGGTCTCATGATGTCAGAATGTGAACAGCAGGATGAGGAGGACTGTTTAAATACCAATTCTAACTGAAGCAGGAAATGTATTGGTGGATTCATGGATCAAACCTGTTGTGAATGTTGCTGTTAAGCTTCTTGTTAGAGAACAGCAGCTGGTGCAGAAAGTACTGAGACACTGAACAGTTGGACATGTGCATTCAAAGGTTTAGAGAAGGTCACATTAAGTTCACCTGGAAAGGTTAGAATGCATTTTAGGTTCATCCTGAAATTTCACCTGAAAGCTGAACATCCCTAACTTTTAGTGAGTAGTGTTTAATTAGCAGATTTTTTTCGGGCCTTTGCACCTTGATTCTCCAGCAGCAGGCCCACAGCTGGTTTACATCCTAAGGCTCACTAACAGCTGCTGTACCTGAGCTGTAATGACGCTCAAAGAGCCACACACACCTCGGGGATGCAGACAGTGAGGGACTCCGCGGGCTTTTTCTTCTTATCTTCAAACGTGAAAACCTTGTGAGCTATGCTGGGTGTTTCCGCTCCACTGTGGTCCATTGTCCTACTTGTTATCCTCCACACTACAGAGCTACGTCACCAGCTCTTACTCTCATTGCTTTTATTCCGATGAAACATTTACATTACACTGCTTTTACATCACGAACAGCCCAGGCACATGTCCACTTCCGCATCGGCCAAAACACATATGACGGATGGTTTGAGAGCCAATCAAATCCACGTAGCTGCCTGGCGGGAAGGCTTGTTTTACATTCCATCCAATCAGCGTTCTCCTTTTGCTGACGCTTTGGCCAATGAGCTTCCTTTTCATACCACGGGGGCGGGCGCTTCAGATGTCAATCAGTTACCTAAGCATTGTGTCGCCTTCCATCCAGCTAGCCTGCTAGCTTCTCCTGTCAGCTGTTTATCAAACTATCCTTCACGCAGGTTTTAAAATTTATAGACCCGAAGACGCGTGTGACACATTGGCAGGCTTGTGGGTTTGTCATCTAGGTGAATCAAATCGATCAGACCGCCAGACCAGCGCAGCTAGCCGGGTGCCAGCGCAGGCTAGTGAATGTGTTTGTGTGGTAGCCTCAGGTTAGCTCGTAGCTAGCTGAGCAGCGGTAACACACGCTTTCCTTTCAGGAGGAGGAATGAACCATAAGAGCAAGAAGAGGATTAAAGAGGCGAAACGGAGCGCCAGGCCCGAACTGAAGGACTCACTAGACTGGACCAAGCACGACTACCATGAGACCTTCGACCTGTCGCACCACACCGTGAAGGTAACTGTCAGTGCGCTGCCCGGAGCTAAGCTAACCGCAGCTAGCCGCAGCAGGAGTGCAGCTTGTCACGTAGACACCGAGCCGCTGCTACACCAGACTCCATAGACTTTTCTCCCACTTTAACAAGTACTTTAATAGCTGCTTATAGTCCTGTAATGGGCTGTGTATGTTTACATTATGACCCAACATCTAACCTTCAAATAGCCGAACAGTGTATTTAGGTTTTAGAAACGTGTTGTTTGAATGTAGTGGGTAAGACACACCCATATCATGTAGGAATTTTAACATAATAAAATGTGAAATAAAGCACTGTAATATGTATGAAAGTATTTCTCAATATAAGCATGTATAAACAACTGTAGCCCACAAGAGCAGTTTAGTATAGTAAAGTATTTAAACATGGGAGTATTTGATAATCCAGTATTGTGTTCTATCACACAGGTGAAGAGCAAAGGTTTTTTTTAAAGAAGCTGCAGTAATCAAGTTCAAAGTAAAGCATGCAAAAGTAATCCTCATTTTAGTCCATCAGCTTCTGTGTGCGACAGCCTGAAGCCAGTGTTGATGCGGTCTTAGTCCCATGCACACACAAGAAAAGTCCAGCTTTGGTCTGTTTGTTCTGATGAACAGTTACAACCCTGTGTGTGTGTGTGCGTGTGTGTGTGTGTGTGTGTGTGTGTGTGTGTGTGTGTGTGTGTGTGTGTGTGTGTGTGTGTGTGTGTGTGTGTGTGTGTGTGTGTGTGTGTGTGTGTGCGCGTGTGCGCGTGTGTGCGTGCAGCCAGCAGTTTTAATTTAATGAGGCAAATGTGAACTTGGTAGATATTCTAACAGCTGTAGGACATTTTTAGGTCTGTCTTAGTCACCTGTCTCAGTCAAGCGTCCACACAAACATGGAAACAGGCTTTAGTCGCTGGAAACATTCCTACTGTTCATACTGGACAATAAAAGATCCTCTCTTCAAGATCCTTTACTGCACGTAATGCAAATCCATACTCTTACGTTTATCTGAAGATATTATGAGGCTTAATCAAGTAGAGATCATCCAGAATTAGTAAATCTGGAGAGTAAATGCTGACATTTCTTTTAGTTATTTTTTTTAAACCTGGGCCATATTTTGGGTTCAAGATGATACAAAAACTGTAGGAATTAGTCCAGTAGATCGCCTTAGCCGGCAGCCGAACAGTGACAGGACTCCAGTGGCTGTAATTTAATCCTTCAATCAAACTACTGTACAGCCACTAAAAGAGCTTGTTTGATCCACTGACAGGCTCAGAGTGTTATTCTAAGTGTGTGACAGCATCATGGAAAGGATCCCTACAGAGAGAGACCTGGAAGATCCTTTTGGTTTAACCACAAACAGCACACACACCAGACTACATTCACTAAAACAGGGATTTTATATTGATGGACACAGGAGCTGCTGGTCTATTGCTGCCTTGACTGGTTGTCTGTTTGCATCTTTGTTTTCTACAGAAATATTATGTTGGATCCAAATGATCCCTTTTAAACACCAAAGTCACTCAACAAACTAACTGATTGAGGCAGAACAAGAGCAGCCACTCCCTTGTAAAATACCTATTTTAGTGAATGCAGTCTGGTGTGTTTGAAGAGAGTTATTAAGCCAAAAGGAAAACTTCAGATAAACTAAGGTGCGACCAGTCTGCAGGTCTGTTGTCTACAAAACAACAAGATGGAGATCTGCGGAGTCATGTAGGAGATGTAACATTAGGAAGCAAGCTGAGAAATAATCACAGCTGATGTGGTGTTGGGTTGCTCTGCTGCAGTCTGTGTGGGCGTGCCCTCAGGTTACCAAAGAGGTGTTTAAAACAACCTGTTCATCACAGCACTGACTGCATTCCTCAACACAAGAATGTGCTTCTCAAACACACACACACACACACACACACACACACACACACACACACACACACACACACACACACACACACACACACACACACACACACACACACACACACACACACACACACACACACACACACACACACACACACACACACACACACACACACACACACCCTGTGCCTTATGTCCTGATATCAGCCCCACTGTGTGTTTTGTCATTCCACAAAGATAAACCCAGATAAAAGATAAGTCCTTCTCTGAAGCTGTTTGCTAATCCAAACTAAGATGATGGCTGGGAAAGATCAGGAAATGTGTTCACAGCCTGGGGAACAGCTTAAACGTCTCTTATTGGACAGAATGTGCAGTTATCCCAGTCTTTGAGGGTTTTGGAAAGACTGTGCTGATCCCTGCTGTGTTACAGGACAGTGTTGAGCGCGTGGACACCCGCCATCTCAGTCCTGAAGAGTTCATCCAGCGCTACGAGCGGCCCTACAAGCCCGCCGTGCTGCTCAACTGCCAGGAGAACTGGCCCGCCCGGGAAAAATGGACCCTGGAGCGCCTCAAACGCAAATACCGCAACCAGAAGTTCAAGTGCGGGGAGGACAACGACGGATACTCTGTGAAGATGAAGATGAAGTACTACATGGAGTACCTGGAGACCAGCAAGGACGACAGCCCGCTCTACATCTTCGACAGCAGCTACGGTGAGCACGCCAAGCGCCGGAAGCTGCTGGAGGACTACCAGGTGCCGGTCTTCTTCAGGGACGACCTGTTCCAGTTCGCAGGAGAGAAGCGCAGACCACCGTACAGGTTTGATCTTTGTTTATTCCACCTGTCAGCCAGTCAGAGGGCCCCTGTGGAGCGATGGAGAGTTTATCTCGTGCCGGCACTCAGTGGTAAAGCAGAGTCCTGCCAGTGGTGTCGCACTGTTCCTCTGATCAACAGGTGGTGCTAACGTGCCAGCAAAGGTAAAGAAGGAGACTGCACTCCTCTGTTTCTCCCCCTGGTCCTCTGTGTCCTCATCCTGGTGTCTGAGTGACTGGTAGGTAGTAAAAGTGTTGGAACTGGGCTGCAACGTGATCCTTTACAGCAGCAGCTGCACCAGTGGAGGCTCTCTCTTCAAAGACTCCACTGACAACAACAGTGATCCTCCTCAGCGGGTTAGTTTGTGTTGTTGTCTCAAAGTCCTGAGTTCTGTGAGGTAAAATCACTGCTTTTGTCAGTGGACCTACTGTGATCAGGTGCAGTTGTCCCAAAGGATCACGTTGCAGCCATTGCAGCCCGTTTGGTGGCTGCTGGCTGAGGTGATCTACTGGACCAGTTCCAACACTTTTACTACCTACCAGTCACTCAGACACCAGGATGAGGACACAGAGGACCAGGGATGCACTTGTTAGAACTTAACCTGAGGTTTGGTGAGAAACACCAAGAACTCCACAGGGCTCCTTAAACTGTTCAACTCATTTCATTTGTCACTAATCTGGTGATTACTGTTGGTCCCTCTCCTTTAGTTTGGAATCCCTCACTCTAGGGAGGATTTATTGGAGTGTTTGGACACTGATGGATTGAAATAGTTTGTCAGGTATTAAATTCACCAGATGGACCAAAAACAGACGTTTGTGTTTGGTTCTTTTATCCTGACAGAAGACTTTAGACACAGAACTCACTAATGTTGACAGGAAATATAGGAAGGGAGCAGAAAATATTCACATTTTACAGAAATATTATTGATCAAAAGGGAAAAAATGAGGCGAGAGAACCTGGCGCCCAGAGACAAAGTAGTTACCTGTCAGACTTGTGATGTCACAGCTCACCTGGTTCGCCCTCCCAGGTGGTTCGTGATGGGCCCGGCCCGCTCCGGCACCGGCATCCACATCGACCCGCTGGGCACCAGCGCCTGGAACGCCCTGGTTCAGGGGCACAAGAGGTGGTGTCTGTTCCCCACCAACACCCCCCGCGAGCTCATCAAGGTGACCAGGGAGGAGGGCGGCAACCAGCAGGACGAGGCTATCACCTGGTTCAACGTGGTCTACCCCCGGACGCAGCAGCCCAACTGGCCCCCAGAGTTCACCCCCCTGGAGATCCTCCAGAGACCCGGGGAGACCGTGTTCGTGCCTGGTCAGTGAAGAAACGCCCTTCTTTTGTTAATCCATCAGATTATTCTCTGTCTGTGGCTCGTTTGAGGTGATCACCGTCGTCCTTTCACCTGATTAGAGTCCGCAGATGACGGCTGATCCTGCTAACAAGTGGCTCTGAGCTGAGTCCTCCAGGATTCAGTATCTGACCACTCTGATCAGTCAGATATTGATTAACCCAGAAGAACCCACAGGTGTCACACACCTTTTAGATATTCTGGAAATGTCCCTTTACAGCTTCCTCCTTGATTGTAACTCCAGAAGTCCCTCAGTGACAGCTACTGAGCTTCCTGGTGCAGTCATGTGACCCAGTGACCATTTCCAAGATGGCGGTCTGTCTGATTAACACCTGAGACACAGCCATCTGATTTTAAACAGCTTGTTTAGTCATTAAAAGAACAATTTACCAACTGTAGTCCTGCTCTAGATTATAATTGACCATGTTTTAGGAAAAAGTTGATATGAAACAGCTTTGAATAATAGTGCTGTGATATAAATTTAACATTTCAGATCTTGGACAGTCGGGGTAGTGTCTCAAAAGCAAGTTCAGAAATGTTGTGCTCCATTCAGTCTGTTTTATATCCCCCATGGTTTTACGTAAAGGAGAAAAGGGTTCTTATGGGTTAAACGTGTATCAGACACACTGAAATAACAGCTGTAGAACTCACAGATCCTTCTGGTTTATATCGCTCTCTGCACACACACCAGACTACATTCACTAAAATGCTGATTTTAGCTCACAGAACACAGGAGCTGCTGCTCTGCTGATGCCTGGACGGGTTAGACACTAAAGGTTATTTAGTGAGCTCCTCGATATGTAACGTTAGCTAAACTATCTGGTGTTTCTCATCCCCGTTACCACTAGTGGACAGTAACTAAGTACTAAAGCACCCAGTGCAGATCTGAGGTATTTCTAGTTTCTGCTACTTTCCACCTCCAAATCTGGAACTGCTGACCACACGTCCCTTCTCTGACAGCTTTAGTTTAGTGTTTACTTTGCTGATGCAGATTAACTACTCAAAGTACAGAATAATTACTACATAAACAGTCCTCAGGGGAAAACAAGATGTCGCTCTCTTGTTTGTATTCTGTACATCTGTACATTAAAAATCACTAAAATAATTCAGTTTGTTTAGTTTTCTACCTGGTCACCTTTGTCACTGCTCTACTGAGTCTGAGCCCTGATGGTCAGAAGTCACCCTGCAGCACCAGGACGCCGTACAGACCGCCCTCAGTGAGTCAGCACGCGGCCTAACACGGCAGCCGGTGTCAGTTCAGGCTGCTCCGTGTACCTGCGTGACCCAGATCCACCTAATGCTATCAGAACCGGATTAAACCCCGGATTTAGAGCTGACCTGTCAGACTGTGTAGATTAAACCACAGACGCCACGCCAACCTGGACTCCACGGGGTGACCTGGCAGTCACATGACAGCCCTGCCTGATGTCCCATCTCTTACAGTCACAGTCAAACCCAAGCACAGTGGGGCTCACAGATGTGTTCAGGCGTCATGTCTCAGCTCACCTGGACCTCCTCCTGTTATTCACCCAGCCTCCAGTTTTTAAAGACAAATAAGTCCAGGACTGAATTGTTGTGTCCCTGATGACCAACCAGCTGTGTGTTTAGTTTGATTTATTTTTTCTGATGTTAATGGTAACTAGCTGTGTGTCCACAGGCGGGTGGTGGCACGTGGTCCTCAACCTGGACACGACAATCGCCGTCACTCAGAACTTTGCCAGCACAACCAACTTCCCCATCGTGTGGCACAAAACTGTCCGAGGACGACCCAAACTCTCCAGGAAGTGGTATCGGTAAGGACTCGTCGCCGCTGCAGCCGCATCAGAAGCACACCGAGCAGACGGTTTCCAGGAGGGAGTGTGACGGCCTTTAGCAGCACACACCAAAGATTAGACTCATCCCAGGACAGCTGCAAGTCTCCTAAGGCCTTAAAGGGACAGTCCGTAGTGCGGACAGCACAGACGCTAAGCGATGTGGACAGGGTGGTGGTGGGGGGGGGCAGGAAAATGGATTTTAGCCTGTGAAAAAAAGGCCCACCTTTAAAAACATCAGTCATCAGTGTTAGTGCTATATTTAGAATATTTTCACCACTTTACAACATCAGACAGCTGTTTAGAGGGGGAACAGATTCTGTTATATCCATCTCTGCTCTCTTCAGAGCCACCAGACTTCATTGACAAACACAGCTAGCTGGACTACTGGACTAGCTGCTGCGAATTAGTATTAGTTTGGATCTGAACCCTGTTCTGTGAGGTAGAATTACTGTACGATCAAGGCCCAGGTTTAAAAATGTGGGACATAGGATAATAATTGGAGCAACTGCACCCATCAAGATTAATAGAAATTGAAATTGCTGTTTTTTTCAATGGAGTTTGGTGGCTTTGAGGAGAGAGTCAGAGAGAGAGAGTCTGAACAGGGCTTTGTCCTCCCGTTTGTTTCAGCATTTTGAAGCAGGAGAGGCCGGACCTGGCAGTGCTGGCAGACAAGGTGGACCTGCAGGAGTCGACGGGCATCGCATCAGACAGCTCCAGCGACTCTTCATCCTCCTCCTCCTCCAGCTCGTCGGACTCTGACTCCGATGTATGTGCTGATTGAAATCACTACCATTCGTCAGTCAGAAATAATGTCTATGTGAATTTTGAATTTATTGTTGTTAAAAATAGCTGGTAGGTTCTAAAAGTATATCACCTTAGCTGGCAATAAGGAGCAGGCACCTGATCGCAGTAGGCCCACTAAAAGTGCTTGTTTTAGCCACTGATTGTTATTGTACACCAGACTCCATTGACAAAAATGGGAATATTACCTCTCAGAACACAGGATGTTACTGGTCACTGCAGCCTGGATCAGTTAGTTTGTTTGTGTTATCATGTGACTTTGGTGTTTTAAAGGGATAGTTTGGATCCAACACAATCATACATTAATGCTAACAAACGTCCTGATGGAGGCAGCAGCTCCTGTGTCCTGTTCTCTAAAGTCCCTGTTTTAGTGAATGCAGTCTGGTGTGTGTGCTGTTTGTGGTTAAACCAAAAGGATCTTCCAGGTCTCTCTCTGTAGGGATCCTTTCCATGATGCTGTCACACACTTAGAATAACACTCTGAGCCTGTCAGTGGATCAAACAAGCTCTTTTAGTGGACCTACTGTGATCAGTGCCAGCTAAGGTGATCTACTAGACCAGTTTTGTACCTACTAGTCATTTCAAACCTGAAATATGTACAAATGGGGCCCAGGTTTAAAACTTGTGGACTTGAACTGATAATGTTCACTGAGGAGCAGCAGATGAAGGAATAAGACCTCATGTTCTGTGTGGGATATATGAGTTGTGTTGACAGTTGGGTCTGAACTCACTGTTACGTCCCTGCTTGTATAAATCTCTGCTGTCAGGTTCACACATGCTGGTGTGACCGATCTCTGTAACATAATACACATGTCAAATGCTGTAACGCAGCGGCTGTACACTTTGTCCCCTGCAGGCAGAGTCGGGCTCCGAGGGCGACGCCATGTCTCACCGCAGGAAGAAGAGACGGACCTGCGGGCTGACGGCCAACGGAGACACCAGCGGGCAGGACGACTGCGTCAGCAAGGAGAGGAGCTCGTCACGGTGACCTCCGGCCTCCGGCCGGCCTCCAGCGGTGACTCCTTCACTCACGAACACAGAAACAGCTGCTTCTAGTCTAGTTTAGGTCCAAGTCCGAACCCCTGAATGAAGGCCGTCTATAGGGAAAGGTGGCCGCCCGCCACTGGGAAGCGACTTGTAGATAAAGGAGGATCCACGGGGGCGTGGGCCTGCTGTGGGCCTGCTGGAGACCTGCCACCACTGTGCTTTTCAACACCAATCAATAGCTGTTTGTCTCTGTAGCTTCTGTAGAGTGAAGACATGGAGAGAAAGTCGAGCCAATCGCGGACCGGTGAGGGCTCTGGGGAGAACGGGGATTCTGGGAACTTTTTGTGGGCTTTAAAAGTCTCTGAGCTGCTCTCTGATGTGACAAATGAAGGGATGGGATTGTTTGTGGGGGTCGTGACACTTTCAGCCACCAGAGCGGATGAAAACAAACAGTTTGGGCTTTTTTAAAGGGCACTTCTGGACAGAATCACGCCGTCCACCACGAACAGCCACAAGTAGGAGCTCTGGAGTTGAAGCCAGGGTCCTATTTTTTACATAAATGACTAGTAGGTGAAAAAGGTTTCCGAAGACGGTCCAGTAGATCGCCTCAGTCACCTCAGAGAGTAAACCCTTATATCTCTCTCTTCAAAGCCACCAGACTTCATTGACAAAAACAGTAATTTTAGCTCACAGGACACAGGAGTTGCTGGTCTACTGCTGCCTCAATTGGTTAGTTATTATTTGACGTTGGTGTTTTAAAGGGTTGGCTCTGCTCCAACACGATATTTGTGTAACGCACAACAACACAACCAAACCAGCAGATCGAGGCAGCAGCAGACCAGCAGCTCAGGGTTTCTGCCAGGTAAAATGGCTGTTTTTGTCAATGGGGTCTGGTGGCCTTGAAGTTTCACAGCCGTTGGCTGAGGCGATCTACTGGACCAGTGGGGCCCAGGTTTTAAAAAAACCGGACTTGTCCTTTAATGAGCGCCCACAGTGAAAAGTCACCACCACATGTTGTTTCTGCCTAAAAGTCCACTCTGGTGGTTTCTGTGATTTAACGTCTCGCTCCAGTCGAAAAGTGTCACTTTATTTGCAGCCAGCCTTGATGAAATTAACCGGTTAATTACAGACGTGGGTGCGGGTGCCTGCTGCAGGTCTGTATGAAATACGGCAGGTTGTGATAATGATGATGATGATGATGATGAAGATGAAGCAGCTCGGCCTTCAGTAGGAACAAAGTGCACAGTATTTCCGCCTGCTTTGTGCCACATGCTGCGTGTGAGGGGAACTGTCCTGAGCTGCAGCTCGCTAGGGGTCGAGTCACATTGATTTTGTACTTCAGTCGTAGTAAAAGACAGCAGGGGGCACTACATTCACCAGAATGCACTGCTGCATCTGTTGCTCCAGTGGAAGGAAGAGCGACGCTCTCAGCTGGCGTCAGAGTAGAAGAAGAAGCTGCTGGTCACTAATCACTAATTTACTGTAGACGAGGCTCATTCTTCTCACCGTTAGTCCGCCCATCGTTTAGAGCAATTATGGCAAAGAAATCTCCTTTTGAGTTCTCTTCATCTTCTACGACGGAAAATATATTTGAGATTTTAGACATTTGAAGACGTCACTTTGACCTCTGGGAAGCTTTTTTTACTATGACTGACGGTTTAAACATCAGTGATTTCTGACTAAAGTACCGGACGCTCCTGACCTTTGACCCCAGGAGCTCCAGGGAAGCGGCTCAGACTCTGAGGATTTGGTAGAATATAACAGTCGACACAAACCTGCAGCACCTGAGCAGGTGGAAATAAACAGTGCTCATAGTACTAATACAAACTCAACCAAAGCCACTGAGAAGCCGGACTGTGGAGAAACTAGATTTAAAGTACTGTTAAATGGATCTAGTTTGGAATCAGTGACGGGGGGTCATGGTGGGAACCACTCCAACAAACACTTCATGGATAATGAAAATAATCACCACTTATTCTCTTGATTATTCTGTGTGACATGAGAAACTGAGGAACGCCTCTCTCCACTCCTCATTCTCTGATTATGTGTTCAGACGGCCTCAGATTCACTTTACTGTGATAGAAAACGGTGAAGGACTGAATACTGGCTCTAAATAGCTGCTGATTAATCCTGGCGACGCTCGTATCGGAGCTTCGTGCGGCCTTCCGGCTGTAGAGGGACGCCGGCTACGTACCGCTGTGTCTGTGTCGATGTGTTGCTTTAGACTAAAGTGCCTATACAGTGTGTTGGGGAGTGTTTGTGAGCCTGGCTGCAGGGACGTCGTGTTTCGGTGTTTTATCTGGTCTTAAACTGGCGCCGTGTTGGTCACTGAGGTCGGTCACACGGTGCCCTCAGTCTGCCTGCGGGGGGGTGGGGTGGGGGTTTCTTCCCCACGTCGTCCGGACTGATCTGAGATGAGCTTCGGGATGGATGTTGTCGCTGAATCTTGTCTCCAGGTGAACGTCTGAGGGGAGGAGCCTCTTCTCACTCAGACGGCTCCTGATGTGACTTCATTTTGTTGGTCAATAAAATCTTTTTCTATGACTCAAAACATGTTTGTCTTATCAGTCCTTTTTAAATATACATGTATTTGGACATATTCTGGTGTCTAAATGACTGACAGGGAAAGGATCCCTACAGAGAGAGACCTGGAAGATCCTTTTGGTTTAACCACAAACAGCACACACACCAGACTACATTCACTAAAACAGGGATTTTAGAGAACAGGACACAGGAGCTGCTGCTCTGCTGCTGCCTCCATCAGGTAGTTCATTTGTATGATTGTTAGTGTTACACAAATATTATGTTGGATCCAAACTATCCCTTAAAAACACCAAAGTCACCCAATAACACAAACCAACTAACTGATGGAGGCAGCAGTGACCGGCAACTCCCATGTAAAATTAGTGTTTTTGTCAATGGAGTCTGGTGGTCATTTTACCCCATGGAACACAGAAGTTGCTGGTCTCCTGCTTCCTCGATTGGTTAGACAGATATTGAACTAACCCTTTAAAGTCAAATAATAATGTTCTGTGGGCTAAAATGACTGGGCTTGTGGTTTTGGGTCTTCCACCTGTCTTATATTGGATTTAGCATCAGAGGAGGTGGTTTAACACAAATACACTTGAGTTGTTTTTATGGCTGCAGCTAACGATTATCTTCTTTTTTGATTCATCTCTTTGTCTATAAAAGTTCAGAAAATGGTCAAAAATGTCAAAACAACACTACAAGTCCTGAAATATTCAGGAATAATAATCTGTAATGGAAGAGGAGAATATTTAGTGTCTTTCTTCACCGTTTTTGCTTGAAACCAACAAACAATGACATGATTATTCCAAATATTATCAATCTGTTGATTGATTCAACAAATTTTTGCAGCTCCATCAGTTTCTATATAAAGCCCTTTTGAATTAGTAGGAATAAATCCTGTAATACTGTGAAATCAGCTTCTTCATCACTTCCTCCACCGCTGGTAATAAATAATTCACTCATGAACTACACTCTTATTCTGAAAACTAGCTATATCCTGTCGGGCTTTTACTTTGAAGGCTGGTCCGGATCAGCGTGTGTCCGGTCAGCTGTGGAGGATAGATTGTGATGAGAGGCGGGATGCAGCTCAGTGTGTGTGTGACTGCAGCCTGATAAACACACACACACACACACACACACACACACCTAACTTTGTAACTTCTGAGCCGCCAGAGCTTCATCATGGATCTGGACCCGACCGTCATCATCCCCGCCATCCTCTTCACCGTCGTTGCCATTTATTTCGCTTCATCGCTCCTCAGCAAGAAGCCCGACGCCTCCTCCTCCTCGGCCGGGAACAAGAAGCCCAAAGTCGGCTACGGAGACGACGTCCCCCCGTCCAGGGCTCTGGGAGCCTCCCCGCGGACAGAGCCTCCTGCCCCGGCTGTGGAGGACGTCGGACCCGCTGAGAAGGTCCCGGAGCCACCGGTCAAGGTGAGATCGATCCTTTCTGATTGGGTGATTGGATTAAAACAATTATGTCAGTTTTAGTCGAAAAAAGCCCAAATAAGTGAAATGTGTTCATCCAGGACGGTTTGATGTACAATAAATAATAAAAAGAAGTTTATGGACAGATAGACAGACAGATAGGGAGGTAGATAGATAGACAGACAGACAGACAGACAGACAGACAGGTAGGTAGATAGACAGACAGACAAGACAGATAGACAGATAGATAGGGAGGTATATAGATAGATAGACAGACAGACAGACAGGTAGGTAGATAGACAGACAGACAGACAGACAGGTAGGTAGATAGACAGACAGACAGACAGACAGGTAGGTAGATAGACAGACAGACAGGTAGGTAGATAGACAGACAGACAGACAGGCAGGTAGACAGACAGACAGACAGATAGAAGGCTGATTGGCAGTAAAAGTACACTACAGTGCTATTTCAGGTCTAGTTTTAGATATATATGATCAGCTGTTCTGTGATTATTGATCTGTGAGCCTGACAATAAATGACTGTTTTCCCAGTGAAAGAGGAGGGAAGTTATCTTCCAGCTCTCATGTCTCAGCTTTAACAGCACAGATGTGATCAGATCTTTGATAATCAATTCACCCATGAACTGCCTGCCTCCACCTGTGAGGACTTTAGATCTGCATCTGAAAATGTCATGATTTACTATTTCCTCACATCGTCGGCCTGAATTGGTCGAGTAAATGGATCAATCGCGACGAGGACAGCCTGTAGCTGTGGGGATCGATCCACTTGATCGGGTCCGTCCAGCTTCACGGTCCCAGTGCTGTCACTTCAGACTAACAGAGCTGCTCCAGAGTGGAGTTATGGTGGAAACGAGCTGCACAGTCCATAAAATAACCACTTTCACTTTGTGTTTCTGGAGCTTTTCGCTGTCGATGCTCCACTTTGTCCATAAATATAAATATGGTAACATTGAGGGGGGGGGCGGGGATCGAACCGCCAACTTTCTGATTGGCGGGACTCGACCTCGCCTCCTAGGGGGGGAAAGGCTCAAGCTAACTCTAATGCTAATGCTAACTCTAATGCTAATGCTAACTCTAATGCTAATGTTAATGTTAATGCTAATTCTAATGCTAATGCTAACACTAATGCTAACGTTTAGACCTGAACACGAGGAGCGACTCTCTCTCGTTGGACGACTCACCTCCGTCACGTAGCTAAAGATTGATTATCATTGGAAATAGGAGCAGGATTGATAGACTTTTCAATGGTTTCAGAGGTTTTCTGTGTAAATAACCAGAATGAACAGACCAGACATCTGAAGACATCGCCTTCAGGTTATAGTGAAACTGGCCACATTGTCTGCCGCTGACGGAGAAAATACTGAACCGATAATGGAAACGAAGGCGTGCTGTGGGGAGGTTGGCGCTGCCCACGTCACAGGCTTCGTTGTTTCTGTCTAATTCATGCAACGAAGCCTGGAAACTTTATTTTGACATTTTAAACTGGTGAGGCTACGACGAGACAGAGTCACTGCACATCTAGTTTTTTATTTACTTATTGATTAGTCATTGGATTGTGGAGGAAAAAAGCTTGAATATGGCGACAGAGTGCAATTAATCAAATACCAAAACAGTTGTTAACGGTAAACTAATCTCACCGGTGGTTTTGGCACATTTGGCAGCGTTTGAGGGCCATGAAGCAAAAAACAAAGCTGTTCTTGTGTGAAAACGAGCCCACTTTGTAACGATTAACTGAGTATCGATCGCTAACCCGTCTGATTGAGGAAGGTACTTGAAGTTTGCACCCCCGGTCTGAGGTCTTTACTTCCTTTGGCCTCGCTCTGGACGCTGATTTGCTTGTGCACACGCAACTTTATGACTTTGTGAAAATGCCGAGGCGTTTTGTGGCTCGTGGAGAGAAACGGTCCACAGCTGAGGCCCCGTGCTCGCCGTCCTGGAGCATTTGAATGCCGCTGATGTTCCTGCGGTTATAAACCGACATGCAAATCAGCTTTTGGTGACCACAGTTCGTCTCATTGAGCCTCGTTTTGCTGGATCTTTGTGACCTTTTTCCTCCCGGAGCAAGGCCTTTAAAAAGCCTGAGGAATGTGCCCACGGCGGCTGTAACATGCAACGCACTGATCGTCTATATTTGGCGCCCGACATGCAACCTATATTTGCACCTGTGTATGTTCACGGTGTCACATGTCAGAAACGGAGAGGTGGCGGTGGGCGTGGCGCCTTCACGTGGTGTTTGGTCTGCTCTGTTATTTCAGGCTGAACACGCCGACACGTGGACAGTAAAGTCACATTTCAAGCTTTTTCAGTGGTTTCCTGGATGATTTAACCACAACGCACGTCCCCTTTAACAGGAAGAGACCTGGAACAGAACCAGGCTCGGGGGGTGTGTGTGTGTGTGTGTGTGTGTGTGTGTGTGTGTGTGTGTGTGTGTGTGTGTGTGTGTGTAAATAAACTAAATAATATACTTTTGTCTCGTCCGTGTCTGTTGGGATATGTGCGATTCTTTCGAGACAGATCCTTGCAGATGCACCTAAAGCTAATCGTAGCGTCAGCCTTGTGAGCTAGCATTAGCATTGTTAGCCTAGCCACCATAGGCAGTCCGACTAATGCATAACAGACATTTAGAGCTAGCTTTATTTAGTTTTTTATTTAGAGCTAGTTTTATTTTGTCAGTTAGCTGAAAGGTGTTGGGTCTCGTGCAGAGGAACATGAGCCACCGGTGGCTATTATGTTAGCATAGCGTTAAGCTGTTTTCTGCGAGCTCAGATATGATTGGCAGAGATGTCGGGGTGTTTTCTCACGATGATCCATCTTCAGATAAAATGGAAATTTGTGTATTTACTGATCATCTATGCAGGAAGAAAACAGCTGAACTTGTGCTGCTAAGATGACAAGCGGTTAGTCATTGTCAAAGTTAAGCTAGTTAGCTGAGGTGAGTCGTATGGAAATGCTGCCGAGGAGCAGATTCAAGGGTCAAGATTAAAAGTGGCCAACGGGATGACACTAGTGTGTAGCGACGGCTAGCTGTGATAGCCACAGAGGTACATCCAAACAAGTCTGCAGCCATGCTAGCAGCTCTGTTAGGCTGGACTGTGAGCTTAATGTTAGCATCAGCATGTTACCATGCTTACAGTGACAATGCTAACATGCTAACGTTAAGCCTGTGTAATGTTTACCATGTACGCCATATAGTTTAGTGTGTTAGCATGCTAATGTTGCTACAACTAACTACTATTTTCATTATCAATTGATTAGCAGTTTGGTCTATAAAATGGTGAAAAATATCGATCAGTGTTTCCTGAAGACCAACCTGACGTCCTCAAATGTCTTCAACAGACGTCACAGAGGAGCAAAGAAATCACTAAATATTCACACTTTAAAGCTGGAATCAGAGAATTTTGTCTTTTTGTCTGTTTGTAAAAAACATTGAAGTGATTATCAAAATAGTTTGGCGACAAGTTTAATAGCAGACAACTAATTGTTAATCCTTGCAGCTCTACATGCTAACATTAGCTAATTAGCAGCAGACACAGAGTCCAGCTGAGGCCGATGGGAATGTGTCGTTAGTCAAGACGAAGTAAACGTTGACCTGATGATGGCGCTAGATGAAAAGTGAGAGGATCACAGTCACCAGCACATGAAAGAGAACACAAAGTTCTATGATTGGATGTCAGTGAAATGCACCCTGGGAGTTGTAGTTTTTCCTGCAGGCTTCTTTTATTAAAGAACCAGATATTTAGTTAGATAGTTTTTTGTTGTTGTTGATTCAAACAGGAGAGTTTCGTGTCCACCAGCGGACTAACGCTGAATATGGGCCTTATTTCTGCTTCCTGAATCCTCGGTCCCTTTGCTGCTGTATTAGATTGAGTCTATGACAGACAGACAGACAGACAGACAGACAGGGATAATGTCAGCGAACACAGGAGGGGCTCACACCATGAACTGGAACGTCCTGTTGGGATTTTCTCTGCTGTAAAACTATCACGGGCATAACTCTTGTGTTACTTCTTCAGTCACGCCCTCCTCTTCCACTGATAACATTATCCGGCACACCGAGAGGCCGCCGCCACCGTCTGTGTCATACAGCAGCAGCAAAGCACCATGGTATATTTTACAGTTGTCTTTGTGCTCATAAAGGAGGCCTGTGTGTGTGTGTGTGTGTGTGTGTGTGTGTGACGCTGGAACAGAGTCCAGTTGTTCTCAGGCTGTGGGAGTCAGAGCGGTCGGCCTGTACGTCTCCGTCCCACAGTCACTCCTAAAGTGGAGCTCATTTCTACGTTTATCAGTCTGCAGCTGATGGTTTTCATTCATTCTGGACTCATCTGCTGATTATTCTCTCCATCAATCCACTGATTGTTTGGTGCGTAAAAATGGTGAAAATAGTTCTCAAAGGAAAAGCAGCAAAGCTTCACATGCAACCAGGAAATGTTTTTACAGGAAAAATGACAAAATAGTTAGAAAAGGGCTCCTGATTATACTAACACACTTGTTCTCTTGAAAGGGTAATTCAACCTGGGCCCTATTTGACTGCAGATTTTTCTGCCTTAGTGGCTGTAGGTCCAGTCGACAGTAAACAGCCGTTATATCGCTCTCCTCAAGAACACCAGACTCCATTCACAAAACCAGTCATTTTTACTCACAGAACACAGGAGCTGCTGGTCTGCTGATGCCTCTATCGGCTAGTTTGTTTATGCTATTCCATGTTACATGAAAAGTTGGTTGCATCCAGACTAACCATTTAAAATACCAAAGTCCAGTAATAACTCAAAATGTAGAAAAGCAGCTCCTGTGTCCTGTTCTCTAAAATCCCTGTTTTAGTGAATGTAGTCTGGTGTGTGTGCTGTTTGTGGTTAAACCAAAAGGATCTTCCAGGTCTCTCTCTGTAGGGATCCTTTCCATGATGCTGTCACACACTTAGAATAACACTCTGAGCCTGTCAGTGGATCAAACAAGCTCTTTTAGTGGACCTACTGTGATCTACTGGACCAGTTCCAACACTTTTACTACCTACCAGTCATTCAGACACCAGGATGTGGACAGAGAGGATCCAGGGGTAGAAACGCTGGAGTTACCCTTTAAGTACCAATTTGAATGCAGGACCTTTACTTGTATCGGAGTATTTCCATAGTGTGGTTCTAGTATTTTACTTCAGTGAACGGTCTCAGTACTTCTGGATTCTGCCCAGCAGCTGAGCTCAGGTTGTCATCGGTCTCTCTACCTGTGTCACAGCTTCCTGGTTACAGATTTACAGCCCTGCTTTAAACTCCATGCATCCCTGCCACCGGAGCCGGAGCCCGAAGTGGCTCTTTGACATTTATGTCTTTAGCATGTTGTTCTGTTCCTTCTCCTAAAGTTACAGCTGCGTCGACTCCACCTCCAGCCGGCCTGCAGCCTAAAAAGGCAAAAGACCATAAAGCAGCACAAAGACTCAGACGAATGCATGAAGCTGTTGTTACTCCAGAGGAGGTGTGTGAGGACGGGCCGTTATTCACTGCAGGGCACATGTGTGCGTATAAAAAAGGGTAAAATGAGAGAATGATCTCTGGCTCCAGACTGTTTCCTCTCCCTGCTCATCGTCAGCTCCTCGTGGCCGTGCTGCTCTCCTTATATGGAGCTGTGAGCGTGCATGGAGTCACAGCAGCAGCTCTGTGATCAGTGCAGAGGTGGAGGTGGCTGCTCAGGACTCAGCCGTCACAGGGCCGCTCCCTCTGTCTGTGGGGACCCCCACCAAAATGTGATTGGTTTTTCAGTCCTGCCCCATAGTTTCTTACAGCCTTCAAAATGTTTCACAGCTTTTACAGTTTCCTTCCTAAATGTGTTCATATTTTGTTCAAATTCCACTTAAAGTTCCCCAATAATTCCCTAAAAATCCTAAAATTAATTCCAAAAATGTCTCGAGGTTTATTATTTGTCATAATTACAGTTTTTTTTTTTACGTTTGCATTGCCCCCCCCCCCTCCATCTTTAATGTGTCCCATGATTCAGCTGTCCTGTCACCGTGAGTCATCCAGTGGGCGTGGCCTGCGTGGCGTTCACAGACTTCTCATCTCTTGGGGCTTTATCAGACTGGTTGTGGACACAGAGCTGTTTTTTCCTTGGACCTCCTCTCTTGTGTGACTCATCTCTCCTGGTATGTCCCACTGCCCCCCCCCCCCTGCCGACCGGCCGGGCCCACTCCCAGTTGCCTCTCCTCTTCCTCCTCCTCTTCGTCCTCCTCCCTCTGCAGCCCATCCCGGCCCGGCCCGCTCCGGTCCGGCCTGGCCGACCACACCTCAGCTCCTCGGAGCTCAGAGCTGTTGGCCGGCCGTCAAACCCCGGAGCAAACAATGGCTCCGTATCACAACACGGCAGCTCGTCCCTTTCAGGGAGGTTGGCACCGCCACCGCCGCCCCCACGCCCCGCCTCCGCCGGGGGGCACATCCTGCCATTTATTGGTCTTTTTTTGGCCATGACGAAGCCTTCCGGTGGAGTCAGCACACCGAGGAGGAGAGTTTACAGAGAGAAGAGAGTCGGCTCAGCACTTTAACAGACGACCAGACAGACACAGGCCCAGCTCTTCTAACTCAAACAGGCTTGGTTCATCGTTGGGGAAAGAACACTACCAATTCATTTACCAGTTCTCTCCATTGATTGGTCTATAAAACTCATAGAACAAACAGTGGTGACCTCATCACACGTCTCAGTTTGTCCCACAAATCATCCGAAAACCCAAATATTCAGTTGATTAGAATAAAAACAAGAAGAAAAGCTGCTCATTTTCCCACTTGAGAACTTTTAACACTAAAACCTTTGGTGATCGATTGATCACCTAAGTGCTGCAGGTCTGGTTTAAAGGGTTGGTAGATCAGGACTGGGGGGTCCACACCCAGTCTGAGCTGTTGCTGAGCGAGGAGGCCGAACCCCAGCTGAAAGTAGGACCACCTCTGCCAACAGCAGGAAGTGCTAAAACATTTTTAGAAAACAAAACGGAGAAGAGCAGAGGTGCTTCTTTACTCAGTGGTTTTAATGCCATTGGTTTAGGCTTTCTTCTGCCCTCAGAGCCCAGGCAGCCTCTACGCTCCTGCTCTTCATCTGGAAGGAGAATCCTGTCCTCTTGACTCCACTGCATGTATCTGAGCCGCTACTTCATCGTACACTTCCTCCACTAAAGTGAACACATGAAGAGTGAAGAGAAACAGAGGAGGAATAATTCAGTCTGCAGGCAGACATGGAGTCACTTGTGTCGCTGACGTTAACACCTTCGGTCTGCCTCTGACAGCAGACGTGTCGGCGGCGCCGCGGACGGTTTCGTGCCTCGTCGTCTCTCCCCTGAATGGAGGCGGCGTCCGAGAGCTGAAGAGGAGCCGAGGGAGCAGAACAATGAGTCTGTGTTTACACAGAGAGGCAGAGATGGACGCTGGCTCTGAAACAATAACAGTCTATCCCAGCCCGTTACCCCCCCAACACCCCCAACACCCTCAGCACCCCACCCTCTATACTGGGAAAGTGGCAGGTAGAATACCTTAAAGGGATAGTCCAGATTATTTGAAGTGCCCTGCTCCATAGCCAGTGTGGTCAGCAGGAAAACAGACTTAAGATACCTAAAAAAAGAAAAGGCCTGCCTCGACCCATCAGTTTAAGTGCGCGATATATTTAGACATTTTCTTAACCACCGTCATCAAACAGCTTTTTCTGATGTTCTCTTCAAAGCCACCAGACTCCATTGACAAAAACAGTCATTTTAACTGGCATAACAGAGGAGTTGCTGGTCTACTGCTGCCTCTATCAGTGAACTGGTATGTTAGTTCATATCCAAACTAACACTTTAAAACATCAAAGTCGCCCCCAATAACACAAACAAACTTACCAATGGAGGCAGCGGTAGACCAGCAACCATCGGGTTCTGTGAGGTAAAATTACTATTTTTGTGAATGGAGTTTGGTGCATCTGAAGACAGCAAAGAGAAATAGAAAACTGCCTTAATTCCCCACGGGAGAGGGCTGTGAGAGCAATGTGCAGTGGTGAAAATATTCTAAATATAGCGTACACTTAAACTGTCATGTTGATATGGATGCCGACCACCATCTACTTTAGGTAGCACACTTGAGACAATGCGGACTATTCCTTTAACGCCACCTGTATGTCTGAGACACCGCAGGAGGAACGCTCTGGACGAAGGGCGTGCGGATGCTAAAGATGCTTCGTCTTTAGTGTTTGCTCAGGTCGTTCACTAAATCCCCCTGATGCCAGCAGATCTAATGGCCCGGGTGTTGCTCCCTGTTACCGAGCTAAAACAGCTTTTAAGAGTGAAGCACTCAGGGTAATGTTACACATCAGGATATATTTATCAGGAAACGCTCTCCGAGGTCGTGGAGGCCGACACGACCCGCTCTAATCCAGAGTGGGAGCGCTTGTTCTCCCTTTGAAATGACATTTCACCTCAGTTTGTGACCATCTGAGCTCGACATGTTTGACTGGTCTCGTTATCTTGATTTAGCCTCCTCATCCTCATTTGGTGCGTTAACCACGTCTTCTGATAATGTTAACTGGTCGTCTGTTTAGTATCCAGTAACCATGATCTTAATCGTTGTAGGAGGATTAAGGTAGTGTCTCGTTATCTTGATTTATTCTCTCACAGTCTTGACTTCAGTTCTTATCATCGTGTCGTGTTTTCTAATCCTGATTCAGTGTCTGGTGTCTTGAACATCCTCCTTGATTATCTCATATCTTGATTCATTATTTCGTATCTTGATTTTACTAACTTGTAAACTTCATCTTAGTCCCTTGTAAACTTGATTTAGTGTCCCGTATCTTGTAAGGCAGATTCAGTTAGTGTTTCAGTATCTTATTTGTTACCACACAATGTGTTCTCCTCCTTTCTGACTCCTAATCTTGGAGGATCTCATGCTCTGCTGTAATCTCATAACGTTGACTTCCTGTTTCCTAATCTTGATCTATAAGTGTCGACTGTTTCTGACTCACTGGTGTTTGTCTCTTCGTCATTCCTCACATTTCGTCTGGTTTGTCTTTCCCTGGCACTAATGGGCTTCCATAGTTTCCTCTAATGCCTCCTGAGAGCAAAGCGCAGCGCTCGATGATCAAACATATTTGACCAATTTAGGCCAGCGCCACAATCCCGGCCTAAGAATACAGTTTATCATCCAGCTGACTCATAAAAGCATTTAATGACTCTGCTTTTAGCTCCATGACCCAGAACACTTTGTTTGAGCGTGTCGGCGCTTTGGTGTTGGGATTATTTTGGTGTTTCATAGCTCAGGAATCCAGAGGCAGAGGAAGGCACCAGTGTTTGGGGCTAAATAGCTGCCATTCCTGTTTGAGGGCGTGGGGCGGGGGGGGGGGGCGGCTGTGGCATTAAGACACCCAGCTGGCAGCAGACACGCCGGTCGGGCCTCGTTCGTTTCACTGCCCGAGCTCCCATGATGCCACCAGTTGTCAGTGCGATGAGTCAGGAGCCGGGTCTGACTGATGGGACCTGACGGGGACGCTGCTGCCTCCTCTCTGCACACGTCTCCTCCTCTGTGCTCGTTCTTTTCCTCTGGGGATGAACACACGTGTTGTAGCGGACGCAGGAACAGCAGAGACCTCACTGACCGCCATGTTGGTGAGGTCAAGATCCAACCCTGGCTGTAACTCACTTATGTCTGGACCAGTTATCATGACATTTGTTCTAAACGTGACAAACTGATCATGATGCTGAAGCAAAAACCCTCCAGTCTAACTAACATCAGGATAAACTAATGTTCAACTAGTCACAAGGAGCTGGTTAAAAGGAGATAACTTAGTTAACTCTTAAAGAGGAAAAAGATGAACATGCTGGTTATATGTGGATGATCTAATCAGCATTAACCCTCTGAATAGTTAGAATCGGAGCCAAACTGGGCGATTAACAACCTGCATCTGTCGGTACTGACGTTCAAACATGGCCGACACACGAACGAACACAGCATCGACGTTTACGGTAACAAAGACGTTAAGATGTTCTTAGTTTGACATTTTGTGTCCTGATAAGAAGATGGTGTCTGTTTCGTCCTTGTGCGTCCTGTAATGTTACAGACGGAGGTCCAGGATGTGTTAGCCTAGCTTAGCACAACGACTGGAAGCAGGGGGAGGCCTTTAGCGTTAATAATGTAAGATACTATGTTACAGGGATGGAAAAGCTCATTCTACAGACAGTCACACCTGCAGAAGAGTCATTTATTCAGCCAGTGTTTGTTTGTCTGCTGTAACAGCACCCGGGCTGGGGGGAAAGCAGATCTGCCGCTCAGATGTCCATCTGTGCACACTCAGCACTGGAGCAAAGACACGGACAGGTGCATCTGTACGGACGAGCAGGGAGGTCGCTCACTGAACACACTGATCTATATCTGTGTGTGTGTGTGTGTGAGCTGTCAGGTGTCAGGGAGAGGACGGCTGGCAGACACTGAAGAGGGTTTAATTTGTGCTGGTGTCAGCGGCAGGCGGCCGCCGATCCTCAACGAGGAGCTGGAACTGACAGCGGTCACTCCCCCACAACCGTTAGCCTGTCAGGGGTCAGAGGTCAGCAGGCAGAGCGCCTGTGGTATTTACTCAGGCCGTGTTCACAGCTGCACACTACAGACTGCAGACCAGTGCCGGCCACAGCACTGAGCTCTATGGAACCCTTTAAATGTTTTCTGAAACTGATCAGATTGATTGGTTTTGCTGGACGTTCGGCCTGAAATCCCCCAAACCAGGATCAGTGTACCTCATGTTCCTGCATCAGGCTGAGGGTGCTTTATGAATGAAGTTATGCCTCCTTTGGAAAAGACCAGCAGCTAACTGTTAGTGCACTGACAGCTAACCGTTAGCGCACTGACAGCTAACCGTTAGCGCACTGACAGCTAACCGTTAGCGCACTGACAGCTAACCGTTAGCTCACTGACAGCTAACCGTTAGCACACTGACAGTTAACCGTTAGCTCACTGACAGCTAACCGGTAGCTCACTGACAGCTAACCGGTAGCTCACTGACAGCTAACCGTTAGCGCACTGACAGCTAACAGTTAGCGCACTGACAGCTAACTGTTAGCGCACTGACCAGTTGAACTTTTAGCATCATATCCTAGCAACAGCCTTGACAAAAACACGTGTTAGCACTGAAAACAATTATCATTTTAATTGTGGTGAAAACCAGAACAATTTAGTGTTCTCCTCATATTTGCTCCAGGCTGCCCACTGAGGAGGGTTAGCGCCGTTAGCGGTTCACCAGCGGATACTTTCCTCTGTGTCCTGCTCCGTCCCTCATACCATGTCTTTGTCTTTCCAGGCTGTCCCAGAGCCAGTGAAAGTACCAGAACCTGTCCCAGAGCCAGTGAAAGTACCAGAACCTGTCCCAGAACCAGTGAAAGTACCAGAACCTGTCCCAGAACCAGTGAAAGTACCAGAACCTGTCCCAGAACCTGTCCCAGAACCAGTATCGGCACCAGAACCTGTCCCAGAGCCAGTAAAAGCACCTGAACCTGTCCCAGAGCCAGTAAAAGTACCAGAGACTGTACCAGAACCAGAGGTCGTTCCAGAACCAGTTGCAGCACAAGAGGTCGCTGCAGTCCCAGAAGCCACCCCAGAGCCAGAACCGGTGCCAGAGGTAGTATCAGCACCAGAGCCTGTCCCCGAACCAGCTGCGGTCCCAGAACCAGTATCGGAGCCCGAACCAGTCCCAGAGCCTGTGGCAGAGTCTGAACCAGTATCTGAAGCGGTCCCAGAACCAGAGGCTGAACCTGAATCGGAGCTGACCCCTGCATCCACAGAAGACCCCCTGCCTGAACCTGAACCTGCTGCAGAGGCATCACCTGAACCTGAACCACAACCAGAGACTGTCCTGGACAACGGTAAGACAGAGTACTACTACTGTACCACAGAGTACTACTACTGTACCACAGAGTACTACTACGGTACCACAGAGTACTACTAAGGTACCACAGAGTACTACTAAGGTACCACAGAGTACTACTACTGTACCACAGAGTACTACTACTGCACCACAGAGTACTACTAAGGTACCACAGAGTACTACTACTGTAGGAGCTGCTGGTGAACTGCTGCCTCAGTCAGTTTGTCGTTATTTGACTTTGGTGTTTTAAAGGGTTAATTCTGATCCAACACAATGTTTGATTAACACACAGTGACACAAACTAACTAACTAATGGAGGCAGCGGTGGGCCAGCTATTGTTCAGCAAACTAAAATCCCTGTTTTAGTGAATGTAGTCTGGTGTGTGTGCTGTTTGTGGTTAAACCAAAAGGATCTTCCAGGTCTCTCTCTGTAGGGATCCTTTCCATGATGCTGTCACACACTTAGAATAACACTCTGAGCCTGTCAGTGGATCAAACAAGCTCTTTTAGTGGACCTACTGTGATCAGGTGCAGTTGTCCCAAAGGATCACGCTGCAGCCATTGCAGCCCGTTTGGTGTCTGCTGGCTGAGGTGATCTACTGGACCAGTTCTGGCTGAGGTGATCTACTGGACCAGTTCCAACACTGTTACTACCTACCAGTCACTCAGACACCAGGATGAGGACACAGAGGATCATGGGGGAGAAACACCAGAGATCTCATTTGAGTGTTATGAATCTATTTAGACAACTTCCTGGTTATGAATTATGTTTTCCCCAAACCAGAAGTGGCTGATTTGACTCTTCAGTAATGAATCAAAGACTCCTGTGTGCTCATCAACCCTTCAGCATCACCACAGGAACACACGGTACACACTGACGGTGCAGTGTGGTGTCTTCTGTCTCTTGGCTCTGAATCTAATCTCTGAGCACAGAAACAGCTTCCTGCAGCGGGTCGACGGCGGCGGCTGCTCACAGCCGATAAGACGGAGCAGAGCTGTCGCTGGACTGCACCTCATGGACGGGTGGTTGTGTTATTATGGGCTCAGAGACGGTACATTACAATCAATACATTCACGGTAACATCCGAAGAGCCACCTCATGTGACCAACGGTGTTACCTCAGAGGATGATGAGGGAAAAATGTGGCTAAAACATTAAAAGTCAAAGCGGTGAACAGTTATTCTGTTCTATGTTCTGGATTCATCTGCTGAGTGAAGAAACAGGCAGGAAGTAGAGTCCCAGCAGCTCCATGACGACCGGGTGTTTACTTCCTGTCTCCTCATTGTCCTCCACTGACAGGGGTGTGTTGACTGTGTGTGTGTGTGTGTGTGTGTGTGTGTGTGTGTGTGTGGGGGGGGGGGGGGGGGCTGCCATCTGCTTCAGGAGGATGATACTTAATCTCGAACAGTCGGTTAAACACTTGGCAGCGCTGAACAACAGCCGCTGTCCAGACTGACAATCTGCTTTGTGTCCCTCCAACCTGTGACACAGCAGGTGGACACGAAGTGTGTGTGTGTGTGTGTGTGTGTGTGGGGGGGGGGGGGGGGATTATTACCCAGTTTTTAATTACATAAATATTATTTATGCGGTAATAATCCAGAATAAACAGCAGTAAACACAAGTCAGGTGACACTGACTCATATGAGTTAACAAGTGAGTGTTACTGCACATCATCAGGTTATGTTCTTCTTACTTGTGAATATAATCATGAGGATCTTCCTGTAAAAATGAAATGATGAAACGGGGACAAAGACCTCAGTGGATTGAGGGGGTTCTTCCTTTAATTGGCTCTGCAGTGACGACAAGACGGTGAATCTTGAAAGAAAACTATTTCTAAACCAGGGTCCTGTCTGTTCATATCCTGGTGTCCATGCATCGTTTCAGCGTGTGTTTAAACATGCCAACATGTTTAGCCGAGTGCCGGTCTGGTCCTTTAAAAGCAGTTACTGATGTTAGTTTGGGTTATTTGATTGATGCTGAAGGTTTGAGGAGCTCACAGGAGTCTTTTATCTGTTACTATAGAGACGAATCAGCCAGTTATATTTATGGGAAAACCAAATGAGATCTCAGGTATCTTTAACCCTGGTCCTCTGTGTCCTCATCCTGGTGTCTGAGTGACTGGTAGGTAGGAAAAGTGTTGGAACTGGTCCAGTAGATCACCTCAGCCAGCAGCCACCAAACGGGCTGCAATGGCTGCAACGTGATCCTTTGGGACAACTGCTCCTGATCACAGTAGGTCCACTAGAAGAGCTTGTTTGATCCACTGACAGGCTCAGAGTGTTATTCTAAGTGTGTGACAGCATCATGGAAAGGATCCCTACAGAGAGAGACCTGGAAGATCCTTTTGGTTTAACCACAAACAGCACACACACCAGACTACATTCACTAAAACAGGGATTTTAGAGAACAGGACACAGGAGCTGCTGCTCTGCTGCTGCCTCCATCAGTCAGTGTATCTGTGTTATTTGGGTACTTTGGTGTTTTACGTTCATAATACCCACTCAATAACACAAACAAAGTAACTGTTTGAGGAAGCAGCAGAACAACAGCTCCCGTGTTGTTTATGGTAAAATCACTGGTTTTGTGAATGGAGTCTGGTGTGTGTGCAGAGAGCGACATACAAGTCATTTAAACATCAGAAAATGTAAACGGGTCAAAAAACCCCTTTAACAACAATGTGGTAATGTTGGTGCTGACTGAACCAGGTTAACATCATGCGTGTCTCTGTCTCAGATGTGGCGGCAGCTGAGGATACAGTCAAGTTCACTCCAGGAAAGAAACAGAGCAAGTTTGAGACGCTGATGACGAAGGAGGAGATCGAGGAGGAGCAGAGGTCAGTTTAAATGCCCCCCCCACCTGCCTGATGCTAACACGACATGTTGCATGCTTGCTAATGCAGACACAGGAACACTCGGCGCCGTCTGCCCTGTTTTACTTTGTTCCGTCCCGTGCATGTGGAGAGAGGCCGGCTGGTCTGAGGACAGCTGCTGAAGCTTTAATCCTGCAGAGCGGCGAGAGGTGGAGGAGCTTCTGCTGCTACGTCATGATACTTTCTGCATGTGTGTGTGAACTGAGGGAGCTGAAGGGGAAACAGAGCTGCTTTTTCTTCACCTCGCCTTCATTTCCCACCAGTCTGAACACGAGTACAAGTACAAGTACAAGTCTGAGAGCATTAGACCAAATGAGTAGATAAGGTCAGTGAGCTTAGCATCATCAGGTGTGTCCCTCTCATTATTAACTATATGAGTCTGCAGACAGAATCTGAATACCCACACGTACCATTTAAACAGATTTATATTTTAGCCTGGAGGTTATGCTAGCTTGTGATGCTCCAGTGACTTCCTGTTTACGTAGCTGACTGCTCCTGATTGGAAAACTAGTGACTGAGAACTGAGGAAGGACTTCAGACTGTCTCCTGTGGTGGATCGTGGAGGCCGCTGCAGGTTCTGTGTGTTCCTCCTCCATAATGGCTGATATTCTTGTCTCAGTTTTGAAAGTGGATGAGCACAGACGGCAGGTCGTATCTTCTCCTCTCTGTGTCTCACGGACACGTCCTGAGGCCTGACCTGTGCGTGGGTAAAGGGAGGTGTTGTGTAATCCTGTTATGTGCGCTCTCACAGCACAGCGAGGAGGAAAAAAGACATTGTTTGGAGTTTGCAGTTCGGGGAGTGAACGTCTGCAGCTCCTCTGATTGGAGGCTGTTTTTTTTTTTTTTTCTTTTTCCTCCAGAAGCTCTTAAAATGTTTCCGTGGTCTGGCAGCGCTGCTGTAATGTGTTTCTGTTGAGTTTCTGAGGAGACGCGTCCTTGTTTCCCTCCTCGTCTCAGTCTGAGCTGTGTCTGGAGGCCAAATGACGGCTCGGATGAATAAATATTTCTGTACTAATACTTCCTCGTCCCCCCCCCCTCGCTCAGCCCTGTAAACTGTGTCTGTGGCGTTAACGTCCACAGCAGCAGGTTTTTATTCTCCCAGTCAAACAGCCTGGTCAGTTTGCCATGAGTCCATATGAACGGCCCTCTCACTCCTCAGAAGGGGAAAGAAAGCTGGAGTTGGGACGTGTTGTTGATGTGCTCAGGAAGGGTGGAGGCCATGCAGGTTAATCATTCTGCAGATGGTGAGTTAGTGTGCTGTAGTTTTAGTGGTGTCTGAGGAAAATATTCCAAAGGGCCTCACTTCTCCTGCAGTAACACTACGTTACCTGCTCACTAGCTGGCTAAACAGGTAGCCTCAGGGGCCTCTAGATAGTGACGAGCCTCTTGGCGTCCGTGTTGCCCTGCAGCTTTGGAGGCTTCGTTCTTTCCCGTGAAAGCTGCTCAGTGGAGCATGAAGCCAAAAAAGTTTGACTTCCAAGGCATAAAAGCACCACATCCTCCTCATCGTTGGGCCCACAGAGCACAGCGTTCTAGCATCTCAGCCCTGCGAAGCCGGCTAACTTCCTGTTAGCCCTCTGCTAACTTCGTGTTAGCCCTCTGCTAACGCCCTGTTAGCCCTCTGCTAACGTCCTGTTAGCCCTCTGCTAACGTCCTGTTAGCCGTCCACCATGATGAATGGGGATAAAATGACTTACTCAGGTGGCTCCTCTTCCCAGATGTAATCAGTCTGATTGGATGGAGTTCTGATGGTGAAACAAGTCCTCTTATACAGGTTGTTAAATGTATCCTCTGATTTCCAGACGTCTCTTTCACAGTGTGAGTCTGAGGAAAAAGGTCTTTTGGAGCCCATTGTTGTAGTTACAGTCCTCTTGGCCTCAAAGCCCTGAGACCTTCCTGGGGGGTTGATAGCGAGGACTCTTTTGGAGTTCCCTCTGAAGGCAGCATTTATCACAGCGCTGTATGAGGCATGTGATGGTATGTAGTCCACATGACCTCAGCGTAGCCCTACGTCAGGACGGTGTTGGTTCTTCCACACGCTCTGGTCCGTTGGTGCCAACCTGGGAGTGAAGCCGTGAGACGTGGCTGCCGTGTCGATCAGCACGCGTTCGTCTGTTTCCTTTAGGTTCTTGATACAGTTTGTTCTGTATATAAAAAATCCCAAGAGATGATTTCTTTTTAATCTTGTGCACACAGAACATCCACACCATGTTTCCGTCGTGTGCACAACATGTGACACATTATCTTTTGTTTGCAGAGCTTGTATTTAAATGCATGAGACGATATGTTCTTTGATGCAGAAGAACGTGATGATATTGATTATGTTCAGGTGTGAAAGTGTTCAGCCCTCGCTATCGGGCTTCAGGTATCAAAGCAGCCGCTCCTCCTCCACACTTTATCCCCCAGGTTCCTCCCTCCCTCCCCCGTCAGTCCGGCCGGACTGGAACGTCGAGCACGACGCCCCGGTTTTTGTGGATAACTGACATTTTTTGGCCCTCATGTCGAGTGTCTGACTGCCTCCACCTTTATCTTTTCAGGATAGAGCTTACATCTGATTTTACTTCCCTATAATCAACCTCGGCAGAGACACAGTGTGTTAGGAAGGACATGGTAAGGTCATGTTTCTATTGAAACCCCCCCCCAACACCTACATCAACCCCAACGCCTCACAAGTACGGATAGACTGATGCTGGACCAGAACTCTCCAAAAACTCAGAAATATCCTCTTCCTCACAGACACCATCTTTGATTATATTTACACACAGTTAATCCAAAACCCCTAATTGGCTAAAGGAAATGATGGTTTTACATGAATGTAGCTTTCATGATCAATAAGAAGACGTTTCACATACAGGAAGGTAAAACCATACAGAGGTCCTATAAGAAATTCACTGATTTTAAACGTTCTAGTTCATTTTCAGTGTCAAACCATTTAAACTTGTCTCTAAAGTTTCAATTGTTCTTTTGGTTTTCTGATCTGTTACTGATGAAATAAAAAGAAGTTAAATTTAAACTTTTACTGCCGTAAAACGCTCAAAAGTGTGGAAATATCAAAAGCACCAAAAGAAAAAATATATAATAGTATTGGTTTCTAATTATTGATCGTTCATGTGTTGCAGCTGTAAAGGTGGAGCTCATGTTAATGACTTTATATAGTGTTTGTGCTTTATTCTGTAATAATACATCATTGATTATTGAATGGATTTTGCTTTGATGAATCTATTAAGTGACTGAAGCCGTTACGTTAATGGAGTGCAGGACAACGTATTTCCTCTGAGGTTTGGTGGAGTAGAAGTAGAAAGTAGTGTTCAAAGTAAAGTACAAATACCTCAAAGCTGTAGTGGAGTGCAGGAATGGATTGTAAATGTATTTTCAGAATCAGAATCAGGTTATTGCCAAGTAAGTTCTCATATTTCCTTGGTGCATAATCCAGAACCAGAAGTATAAAATCTAAAGATAATATAAAATTCAGATTTCTACATTGCAGAATATGAGAAAGATCTATTAAAACATGTTTTTAGAACTAAGAGAGAGAAATAGAGCGCTGAGCAGAGCCCATGTGATCAATACTCCAGTAATGACAGGATTATTAGAACAGCCTCTTCTCTGATGGAGGTCTGGTTTTATTTTTCACGATCTTAGAGTACGGCTCTCAACAAAGCAGCGACGTGACTGAACGTGTATTTTATTTAGACCGCTGGTGCCAACACCTTAGCTTAGCTTAGCTTAGCTTAGCTTACAGTTAGCTAGCTGCCCCTGCCCTGCATGGTGGATTCTATCTTTCACTGGTGACTAAAATCTGTTAGTTATTATCACAGATCACGATGTGCCTTGCTAACGCTAACGGTCGGTCACCTTCTCGTTTGGCTAAAACACTTTTCTTTTTTATCATTATTACTATTTCTGGTGCGTGTACTGGCCTTGTGTTGGACACACCAGGACTGGAAACTAATTAATAGATGTTGGTTGTACCTTTTTTTAATGCTACAAAAAGAGCAGAAATCTTTTCTTTTACACGTCATCATTCGGCTAAACGAACATTCAAGAACGTCACTGATGAATGTGATCACTGGAATAAGTATCAGTCTATCCACCAGTCCACCTGTCCTCCATACCTGTGATGCCTTCACCGACCACCTCCTCCTTCACCGACCACCTCCTCCTTCACCCCACCCTCCGACCCTCATGCTTTCCCAGTTAATGGGTCACATGGTTCATGTGTTTACCCGCTAACAGCCAGCTGTTACCCCAGCAGTGTGTTTTGGTGCAGATGGAGGATGTCTCAGATCCTCTTACCTCATCCTGGGGCTGAATCCTCTCAGGAAAAACCAGAACACACACACACACACACACACACACACACTCTCAGAGGGGACAAAAGAGGCCGGGAACCGATGTGGGTCATGTGTGCTCAGAGGGGCTAAGACGTCCATACAGGACACACAAAGGATCCTATAGGAACCTTCCAGCTTTAAGAGGAAACACAAAGGACTCATTCTCCACCTCGGCGCTGATGCCAGTCAGCGAGGACGCTTTCAAACGCCGCCTGTTTGAAGTACGACAGCAGATAAACGAGTCAGTGAGGAGATAACCGTGGTCTACATGCAGGGTGGGAACTCCATACAAAGGTCCCATAGGAAATTCACTGATTTTAGAGGTTCTAGTATTCAGTTCCAATTGAGCTGTGTACAGTGTGTACCCATTGGCTGCCATAGTAGTTTATCTATTGTGTCAGGAAGTTATCATTATCATTGTTATCAATAGGATTTTCTTGATGCTACTCAGATCTGGTGCTGGAGTAGAAGTAGTAATACTACAGTGTAGAAAGACTGTTGTGAGTGACACAGCGGCCCAGTTACTTTACTCTGCAGGAAAACAACCCATAATGATTATAATAATAATGATGATGATGATGATGATAATAATGATGATAATAATTTATTTTCCACAATAAAAATCACAAACTGCTCCATAAAGTTCTTCACAGCCCCAAAACAAAGAAACGTAAAGACTTAAACCAAAGAGATGAACTTTAAGATGAGATAAACCTTCTAATTTACAATAAATCAAACTCCCTGAGGGCTTATAGAAAGAAACCAACATTAAAACTACAGACATTTTATTTGAATTACTTGGTTTGGTTGTCTAACTTAAGAATTTTAAATAAAAATTAATGTATGGTTACCTGTAAATTGGGAAGTAATTAATCTGTAAATGGATAAAGAAATAAAGACATTAAAACATTTCCAAACAAGGTCAAACTAAAACAAAGGAGAAAAGCCTCTTGTTGCATGTGAGCGCCCCCCGCAGGACAAGTGCAGTCACTACAAGTGGAAATATGAATATTTAAATCAACACTTTGGGTGAATCAGTCACAGAATCAGTTTATCGTCCACAGAAAGAGAAAAGAACAGGAATCCAGTGCAGCACAAGTCAAAGATCAGAAACAGAGAAGTGTGAGAGTAAACTGATGTGATTCAGTCATGATTAACAAATATTCTGAGAGCTGAGATTTCATTACATGTGCAGAGATTTAAAAATTCACAGTGACACAGAACAAGCACACAGATGTATGAATGATTAGAGCATGTGGCCAAAGGTCTGTGGACAGCTGAGAGTGTATTGGGTCTGTTTTAGTTCCTCTGGAGCGGAAACGTTCCGCCCATCATCATTTAATAGGACGATCGTTGTTCCACTGGGTTCATATTTTCAGTTTGATGGTTAATTATGAGAAAGAGAAGTGTGTAAAGTACCTGCAGCTGTCAGACAGACAGTGCTGTTCTATTCCCCTCTGAGGTGTGGGGGAGCAGAAGTACCTCAGGGGTACCTCAGGGGTACCTGTGTGTTTGATGCAGCTCAGCTCCCCACAGGTGTTCAGGTGTTTCCTTCTCTACAACCGCACTTGGGTTTCTGCCTCCCTCTGGTTCTGGTTCTGGTTCTGGTTCTGGTTCTCTGTCCCTGAAGGCCGAGCGCTCGCTTCTTTCACTTCATGTATTTCTTCCAGCTGCTAACCCTGCATGCTGCCCGCTAACACCACGGCTAACGGTGAGTGCTGCTGCTCACACCTGAACCTGCACCATGACACACACACACACACACACACACACACACACACACACACACACACACACACACACCGAGGATCAGGACAGTCAGTATCTTTCCTGTTTGCTGTGAGTTCATGTCAGGGAGTTTGAAGGAGAGCTCCCCTGTTTCTACCCATGATCCTCTCTGTCCTCATCCTGGTGTCTGAGTGACTGGTAGGTAGTAAAAGTGTTGGAACTGGTCCAGTAGATCACCTCAGCCAGCAGCCACCAAACGGGCTGCAATGGCTGCAACGTGATCCTTTGGGACAACTGCACCTGATCAGACACGACTGAGAAGTCACTCGGTTCAAAGCCACCAGACTCCATTGACAAAAACAGTAATTTTACACTGTAGTTGCGGCTCCACCGCTGTTTAAGCAGCCAAAGTCACAAAGCAACACAAACAAACTGACTGATTTAAAGAGTCAGTGGGTCAAACACAATATTTGTGTAACACACACAAACCAAACAATACAGGCAGCAGCAGACCTACCGCCTGTGTCCTGTTCTCTAAAATCCCTGTTTTAGTGAATGTAGTCTGGTGTGTGTGCTGTTTGTGGTTAAACCAAAAGGATCTTCCAGGTCTCTCTCTGTAGGGATCCTTTCCATGATGCTGTCACACACTTAGAATAACACTCTGAGCCTGTCGGTGGATCAAACCAGCTCTTTTAGTGGACCTACTGTGATCAGGTGCAGTTGTCCCAAAGGATCACGTTGCAGCCATTGCAGCCCGTTTGGTGTCTGCTGGCTGAGGTGATCTACTGGACCAGTTCCAACACTTTTACCACCTACCAGTCACTCACACACCAAAAACAGTAGAGTTACCGTTTAATGGAGGAAATAAGCAGCAGATGAATCCAGAATGAAAAGAATCATCAGCTGCAGTCTGATACTAAATAGTTCAAAATGAGCTCCAAGCAGCTCCAACAGTGAAATCCTGCTTTTCCATCAGTGATGAGGATCAATAATCTACTGATAGAATCTAGGACAGTACAACAGGCACAGGGGACACTTCACTGCTCCGAGGACTTTAACTCTTAATTAGACTCTCAGACCTTTACACCAGGATGAGGACACAGAGGACTCAGGGTTAAAAACACCAGAGATCTCTTTTGAGTGTTATGAATCTATTTAGACAACTTCCTGGTTATGAATTATGTTTTCCCCAAACCAGAAGTGGCTGATTTGACTCTTCAGTAATGAATCAAAGACTCCTGTGTGCTCATCAAACCTTCAGCATCAATCAGAGGATCCAAACTAACACTAACTGCTCTTAAAGGACCAAACCGGCAAGTTTTAGTCTCCTCAGCTTTGCATGTTTAAACACAGGCTGAAACATTGTGGATGTCACTTGATATCCTGTAAATCAGTGAAGGGTGAGGACGCGCTGCATGTTGTAGTGGACAGAGGTGAGAGCAGGCTCTGAGCTCCTTCACCCTCTGTAGTGAAGTGAATGGAAACCAGCAGGTGAGAATGAGTTAATTTTATTTAATTTGAGGAGGAAACCCCTTCAGGTGGGAGTGAAAGCACGAATAAGAGTAACAATGTAAATGTGAATCTCCCAGCAGGCTTCACTTTGATTGATCAGATGTCCTGAATGATTCAGACCTCCTGCTTTGGTCCTTGTAGAGTTCTTTCTCTCACTAACACACTGAACAGTGTATTTTCATGTGTGTGTCAGTGATCCTGAAGCCTGAATCCTCCTCTCTGTCTTTATTTCAGAGCTCCTGAATGAACCACGACGGCGTCGGACTGCTTCACTCGTCTTTATTTCTCTTCCAGCCGACGACGACGACGATGACGAAGAGTGTTGCGTTTGCAGTTTGTAGGAAGTGAAACTGCTGCCGAGCTGACTCTGTGTCGCCTCTTATCAGAGCTGCTTGTGAATAGCCAGCGTCTTTACACCAAAGTGCCTTCAGGAATCTTGTGTTTTTTCCCCGTCTGCTTGTTGTGTTGAAGAGTTTAAAGGAGAACTTGGGGCGCAAAAGGCCTCGAAAAGGGAGAAGCTGCATTAACAGAAAGGGAGGGAGGTTATTGTGAAGGTGGAGGAGGGGAGAAGCTCGTGTGACGTGTTTGTTAAAAAACCATTTAACTGGGATGTAAATCCAGAGGAAGTTTAGCCTGAGTTTAGCTTCATAACCCAACAACTAACCATTAACTCACTTTAGGCTTCATGTCGACGTAAAAACATGGAAGTTCAGCGTCTTTTTCAGGCTTCAGCTCTCAGTTCTGTGTTTGGTTTAAATGTTAAAGATGAAATAAATGTGTGAAACCGGACGTGCACATGTTGTTCAAGGTGTTTTTGACAGTTGTGTCATCGTTTCCTTTAAATGGTTTCTCACACACACACACACACACACTCTTTATTGCAGAATATAAGAATATAGAGCAAATAGAACAAAGAGGGCACCAGGTGTTAGAGATAAAATATGAGAAAGAATAAACCATTAACAGGTTTTTACATCGCAAGTTATTTGACAGCTTTCTCACACCAGCTGTGGAAGCATGAACGCCGCCTCACGGCTGTCGTGTGTGTTTGTGTGATCACGTGACCACGTGTGAGGAACACGTGACGGGACGTTCAGTCGGTTTCAGATCTATTACTATTGTGACAAGCAGCGTTGTCATGGTGATAACTTTAACCTGTAATATTTTAAAAAATCTGATTTCATTCTCAAAATATTTTTTCTTGAAATATTACAAAATGAATCTTTGTGTAAAATTAAAGACTTTATTCTCAAAATATAACAACTTTTCCAAAAAAGAATCCACCCTTTCTTCTCCAGCCTTCTCCTTTAATATGATGACATTATTTCAGAAGTGCCACAGGCTCTAGTCTGCTGTCATACACATTCATTTAGGATAAACATCACAACCTTTGGCTCTAAATATTCTGATGTTATTGTGTGAAGAACAGAAGCCAGCTGTTATATCTTCTCTTTACGTCAATTATTTTAGAAATATGTCAAATATGTCTTGAAATATTACGACATTCAATCTGGAAAATGTAGGACTTTACAAATTACAACCCTTTTCTCTCTTTCTTGACATATTTTGATGTTATATATTATTTTAGAGACACACAAAGAAAACCTTCTTTTTACTTGAAATATTCCGACAATAATCTTGAAAAATGTCGAATTTTATTCTCCAGATATTTTCACTGTGTGTCTGTAATCCCGTGATGTGATGCCGGTATAATCTGCTGTTCGTTTTGTCCCATGCTCTCAGCTGTCTGCAGTTATTTCTGTTCAGAGCGTCCACAGATCACGTGACACACGTGTCCAGGAGCACACGCTGCTGACACGGCTGAACAGCTGCACGCCTGCTCTGAGTTCACGTGGAACCAAACGTCACATTTCAGAAACTCCTCGTGTGTTTTGTGCTAAAAGTCTGAAGCTGCCACGTGAACGCAGAGCAGTTAAACGGACAATATTTCCACTGAGGTTTGGTGGAGGAGAAATTCTCATGTAAAGTACAAGTACTTCATATTTGTACTTGAGTAAATACACTCAGTTGTGTGTGTGTGTGTGTTGTGACTGACTTCCCAGGGTGCAACAGGAGCAACTGGCGGCCATCTTCCTGCTGCTGAGGGAGAACCAGGAGGCGCTGGGGGAGGTGACGGAGGGAGACATGGAGGAGCAGCTGAAGCTCTACTCCCTCTGAGGCGCCGCTCCCTGTGACTGGTGCACGGTTACCACGGCAACCACAGGCCCGCACGTAAAACTCCGGACATCCTCGGACACGTCTCGTCTCACCGCGGGCCACAGAGTTATTATTTATGGGTTTAGGTGCAATAAACCCATAAATAAAGCAATGGATCACTTCATGGATCACTTCATGGATCACTTCGTAGATCACTCACTGGGGACCTGCACTGGGACAGACGACACTGTTGGTGTTTCTTAAATCACTGAGGCCAACGCAGGGAAAACGTTCCTCCAGTTGTAAAATTACAAAATCAGTACTTGTGGTGTCCTTGATTCAAAAAACTACAATTTAACATTAGGAAATAAAAAACATTAGTTTTATGTTAGCATCAGATGGTTTAAGCTACACGGGCTAATAACCCTGTTATGTTTTTAAAATGATGAAATATTAGTGTCACTTTCAGACTTTATATCACTGTTGGTTTATTTTAGACCAAGTTAAGGAGTTATTTTATTATAGCGTTGCCTCCTGCATAGCATTACCTCAGCTAACGTGTGGTAACTTAGCCTCAAGCTAACTTAACCACTGGGCTAATGTCAGTGTTTACTAGGTGGAGTTTTGTCATCACTAAATTAAGACTATTTGTACTGCTGAGGTTAGTTGTTTCTGAACATTTACAGCCACTAACTGCAGGTGTAGCTGTTAGCTGTGTAGCTAACTGAACCGACTGACAAAGCTAATGTTAGCATGCTAATATCTGAGTCGTTTAGAGCAAAGAGGCAACGTGGAGGACGGTCGACCTGATAAATATGTTTGATAATGATTCAGTCTGGGAGATTTTAAATTAGATTTCACTACAATAACACAACAGACCTCAAATTATGAGACTTTATGCTAATAGCATCTGACTAAATGAGTAAATAAGGTGAGCTAGCTTAGCATAACCAGATGTTTCGCTCTCATTACAAACTGTATGAACACTAACTGTGAAACAGATTTCTCCACGTCTGCAGACAGAAATAAAACTAATACCCACAAAGTTTTACAAAGATTTAACTTTTAGCCTCTGTCGCTTTAAAACTGTAGTTTTTGGAAGTTATGCTAGCTCCACATGCTACAGTGACTTCCTGTTTACACAGCTGATTGCTCCTGATTGGTTGATTTTCTTTTTTCTAGCTTGAGATATTATGACAACTGTTAAGCAGTTAAGCAGAACTTAACTCTCAAAATATAACAAAAACAAAATCCATCTTGTTTTTTTTTTTTTAAATTACAAACTTATAGGAAAGTAGGACTTCTTTTAAAAAAACTGTTTGATAGTTGAGTCGTAGTTGATTGCTCCTGATTGGACGGCGCTACAGATGTTTCCTAGCAACACATTTACACAACACCACAGTCTTTCCAAGCTGAGACATTTCTCAGGTTTTAATGATGAGCTGATTAGTAAACCGCTTGGAGGGACTCAGTCCTGGTAGTTAAAATTAGTTAATACACATCGGTACTAACTGCACTGGTTGCCTGGCAACCTCACGGTGACAACAAGACTCCAGGAAGTTGCAAAAAATACCAAGACGAGATATTAAACGTGAATCAGTGGGTTTGTTCCCTTTGGGCAGAGCCAGGCTAGCTGTTTGCTCCGTTTCCAGTCTTTATGCTAAGCTACGCTAACTGGAGTCATTTTGTCCGCACAGACATGAGACACATCACTGTGAGCGTCTGACTCTCTGCTGCGCTGTTACAACACCGGATCTTTGTCTTCCCGTCGTTTGTGTGTTTCTCATTAGATTAACTGTGTGCCTTCTGACATCTTCAGGTTTTAAACTTTGACTTTACCAGAGACTTTGAAACAGTCAGAAAACGTTCCTTTGACCAGTTTCTTAAATGTAACTTCCTGGTTTTTACAATGGAGCATCGGGGTTAATGTCAGGAAGAATGAGCAGAGAGATATTTGGAGTCAGATTGAACAAAGAAGTATTTCTATCCAGTGAAATCACACACTTTGTTCTGGGAACGACTTTTTCATCATAATGACTTTATTCTCACAATATTAAGACACAACATTGATCTTGACTTTTTCCCCAAAATAATACATTACAAAAACGTTCCACCTTTTTTCCTCTAAATTAGAACTTCCTTCATTAAAAAAATATTTTTGATTTATTTTTTGGTTAAAATATTTCAACAATTTCTCAAATATTACAATTTTATTTACAAAATACTTCAACAAAACTCATGAAATAATGTTGGCTCTGATCTGTAGACTTTCCGTTTAAAGGAATAATTTAGAAAAACCAAAGGACACACTGTGGGCTTGTGTTGCATTTTGGGTAATGTAGTGTTTTCTGTCTTTGTTTAGACCACATGTTAGTTGATGTTTTTGTGTGTTTTTCTGTAGAAAAAATGTATTTTGAGTTACGTTTTGAATTAACTGTGAAAGTACGTTTTCATGACAATAAATCTATAAATATAAAACATTTGTGCTGTAGATTGTGATCATTTTCATTTTAAAGATGAACACACAGTGTTTGTGCTGTAATTGTTCCATATACATCTATTTACATATACATCTACACACACACACACACACACACACACGTCTACATCTATACATCTATATTTTATCAGACAAAGCAGGACGAGGGTTAAAACACCACCCAGAGGCCTCCCCTTGGTGACGCCACTGATCATATGATCTAAATGGCATCACCTTGGTGCTGAATCCCCTGAGGAGGTGACTTCGGTGTCCTCAGAGGAAGCTCCGGCCCTGACCCCGCCCCCGCCCCCGCCCCCGAGCTGACGTCACCACAGGTGTGTTTGCCCGTGTGACCTGATGAAGGCAGGTGGAGGTGTTTTCCCCCCATCAGCAGACTGACTGGTTTTTGTTGTCACTGGCGGAGGGAGTGTCTGTCACCCTGTTTGCCCCCCCCCTGGGAATGTGTGTTCAGATGAGACCAGGTGAGCCTTCGCTCTCAGGTCTTATCTTATCTGCTGATCCACCTGCTCTGTTCTGCATTGGACTTCAGCCTCAGCGCCTCACCTGAACACACCTGATGGCGATTTTAATGGGAACAATGAGAACGACGAAGAGAGCGAAGTGTGGAATCCTTCTGTTGGGGACTTTGTGTTTCATCGCTTGTACCATTTTATACGAAAACCTGAGATCTGACAGGTAGGTGGACCTTCAAACACCTGGTTACTGCAAGACATCCTGAAGTACCCAGATCCTCTACAAGTACTGCTAGTACACTGTAAAACCCTCTGATACACTGTAAAAAATGTTACCACAGTGAACGCCTGTGTGTGTAATATGGAAAATGTGTTTAAAGTATTAAAGTAGTGGGAGCAGACCCCCCCCCCCCGCCCCTGTGACTGTCCAACCAGCAGTCCACAGCTCGACGTTATTAAAGACACATTCACAAGATTCAGATCATTCCGAGGAAAAGCAGCCAAGAGGAGAGTCACACTGAGCTAATCATTCAACAGCTGCTGCCTTTGGTCACTTATTGACGGCCTCATCAGACAGTCGAACTCAGAGGCCCGTCATAAATGTTATCAAACTTCAGAGATGAAGAGAAGTTCAGCATGAAGCTGCTGACTTCACGTTCCTGTAGCGGCCATGTTGAATAAAGCTAACAGTGTAGCCTTCTGCTAACCGCACAAACGGCACTAAAGATGCTTTTCTGGTTCGTAATCATAGCGGAGCCACTTCTGGTGCGGCATTAAACTAAACTAAGCTGAAGAACCAGTGGAGAACCTCTGGAGAACCATACAGGGGTTTAACAGGTTCTTTGTATCCACCCAAAAGCACCGCTGAAGAAGCGTTCCCTGTGTGTGGCCAAAAGAGCTGCAGCTGATTCACCTACAGTGGCTTTCAAAAGTATTCAGCCTTTTCCACATCTTGTCACGTTACGACCACAAACACAAATATATTTTATTGGAATTTTATGTGAAAGACCAACACAAAGTGGCACACAACTGTGAAGCAGAAAGACAATTATACATGATTTTAATTTCATTTAACAAATAAAAAACTGAAAAGTACAGTGTGCAAAAGTATTCAGCCCCCCTGAGTCAGTACTTTGTGGAACCGCCTTTTGCTGCAATTACAGCTGCAAATCTTTTGGGGTACGTCTCTACCAGCTTTGCACATCGAGAGACTGAAATTTTTGCCCATTCTTCTTTGCAAAACAGCTCAAACTCAGTCAGATTAGATGGAGAGCGTGTGTGAACGGCAGTTTTCAGATCTTGCCACAGATTCTCGATTGGATTTAGGTCAGTGATGTGCAGTGTTAGTTTTCCTCCACACATAGCGTTTTGGTCTCCTCTGACCAGAGCACCTTCTTCCACATGTTTGCTGTGTCTCCCACATGGCTTCTGGCAAACTGCAAACAGGACTTCTTATGGTTTTCTTCTTGCCACTCTTCCATAAAGGCCAGAATTGTGCAGTGCAGACTAATAGTTGTCCTGTGGACAGATTCCCCCACCTGAGCTGTGGATCTCTGCAGTTCGTCCAGAGTCACCACGGGCCTCTTGGCTGCATCTCTGATCAGTGCTCTCCTTGTTCGGCCTGTAAGTTTAGGTGGACGGCCGTGTCTTGGTAGGTTTGCAGTTGTGCCGTACAATTTCCATTTCCGGATGATGGATTGAACGGTGCTCCGTGAGATGTTCAGAGCTTGGGAAATCTTTTTATAGCCTAACCCTGCTTTAAGGGTCACTTCAAAGGATCAATCCTCTGCTCCGGACGGGCGAACTGCCCGACACCAGAAAAACAAATGACAATATGCTTTTTAAAACATGATGATAGTTATATTTATTTTTTCTAATTTAACGACTATTTGAAAATGATGGCCCGTCCCTAATGCTCATGTAGCTAATGCTAGCTAACGTTAGAGCCGTGAATCACAGTTCATCATCCCAAAGGCCTTTGCAAGGCCGAACCACTGACCGTCTTCTTTTATAAGATGGGATTGAAATGTCATGATTGACAGCCAACTCTAACCTGTTACCAGTTATCAGCTCTTTTTATAAAAGTAGGAGGAAACAGGCATGTGTCGTCCATCTTGATATACAGTCGGTGGTCCACAGGACTTCTTCACACGGACTGATACCGACCAATCAGAGGACGCTTCTTTATAGACTGATACCTGACAAGGTCCGGGCAGACAAGACTATGGAACCCACACGCTCGACTCAGTAAAGTAACAAAGAAACTTTATTCAAAAAAGCAGGACAAAATCAGGAACAAAGACAAAACCCTGAAACTAATCTAACAAAAGGCGACTCTGAAGAAAACAGGAGTGATCAAACAAAACAAAATCAAAACGTAACAGAAAAACTCAGGCCAGAAAGGGCTCTCAAAACACGAAACAGTGTAGTAGCAAGTAGCAACTAAAGAATGACTAGGCTAGGCTAATATCAAAGTTAACAACTGAAGGAGCAAGACAGGGCTTGAAACAAAGTACACAACTGAAAAGAAAACCAAACCTCCGAAACAGTGCTCCGATCATCAAATTCATGAACCAGAAATCACAGGAAGGCACAACAATGGACATGATGAACTGGCACAGGACAGAGAGAGACGCAGACAATAAATACACAGAGTAATGGGGAACAGGTGGAAACAATCAGGGAGGAGCCAGACAATCACAGACAGCAGGAAGTAAAGCTGACTGAGACGAGGGAAAACAGGATACTACAAAATACAACAGGAAATGACAAGACAACAGGAGACGAAACAAAAACGGAACTTAACAAAATGCAGGATCATGACTGATACCGACCAATCAGAGGACGCTTCTTTATAGACTGATACCGACCAATCAGAGGACGCTTCTTTACAGACTGATACCGACCAATCAGAGGACGCTTCTTTACAGACTGATACCGACCAATCAGAGGACGCTTCTTTATACAGACTGATACCGACCAATCAGAGGACGCTTCTTTACAGACTGATACCGACCAATCAGAGGACGCTTCTTTACACAGACTGATACCGACCAATCAGAGGACGCTTCTTTACACAGACTGATACCGACCAATCAGAGGACGCTTCTTTATACAGACTGATACCGACCAATCAGAGGACGCTTCTTTATACAGACTGATACCGACCAATCAGAGGACGCTTCTTTACAGACTGATACCGACCAATCAGAGGACGCTTCTTTATAGACTGATACCGACCAATCAGAGGACGCTTCTTTATAGACTGATACCGACCAATCAGAGGACGCTTCTTTACAGACTGATACCGACCAATCAGAGGACGCTTCTTTATAGACTGATACCGACCAATCAGAGGACGCTTCTTTATAGACTGATACCGACCAATCAGAGGACGCTTCTTTATAGACTGATACCGACCAATCAGAGGACGCTTCTTTATAGACTGATACCGACCAATCAGAGGACGCTTCTGTATAGACTGATACCGACCAATCAGAGGACGCTTCTTTACACGGACTGATACCGACCAATCAGAGGACGCTTCTTTATAGACTGATACCAACCAATCAGAGGACGCTTCTTTATAGACTGATACCGACCAATCAGAGGACGCTTCTTTATAGACTGATACCGACCAATCAGAGGACGCTTCTTTATAGACTGATACCGACCAATCAGAGGACGCTTCTGTATAGACTGATACCGACCAATCAGAGGACGCTTCTTTACACGGACTGATACCGACCAATCAGAGGACGCTTCTTTATAGACTGATACCAACCAATCAGAGGACGCTTCTTTATAGACTGATACGACCAATCAGAGGACGCTTCTTTACAGACTGATACCGACCAATCAGAGGACGCTTCTTTATAGACTGATACCGACCAATCAGAGGACGCTTCTTTATAGACTGATGCCGACCAATCAGAGGACGCTTCTTTACAGACTGATACCGACCAATCAGAGGACGCTTCTTTATAGACTGATACCGACCAATCAGAGGACGCTTCTTTACAGACTGATACCGACCAATCAGAGGACGCTTCTTTATAGACTGATGCCGACCAATCAGAGGACGCTTCTTTATAGACTGATGCCGACCAATCAGAGGACGCTTCTTTATAGACTGATGCCGACCAATCAGAGGACGCTTCTTTATAGACTGATGCCGACCAATCAGAGGACGCTTCTTTATAGACTGATACCGACCAATCAGAGGACGCTTCTTTACAGACTGATACCGACCAATCAGAGGACGCTTCTTTACAGACTGATGCCGACCAATCAGAGGACGCTTCTTTACAGACTGATGCCGACCAATCAGAAGACGCTTCTTTACAGACTGATACCGACCAATCAGAGGACGCTTCTTTACAGACTGATACCGACCAATCAGAGGACGCTTCTTTACAGACTGATACCGACCAATCAGAGGACGCTTCTTTACAGACTGATGCCGACCAATCAGAAGACGCTTCTGTATAGACTGATACCGACCAATCAGAGGACGCTTCTTTATAGACTGATACCGACCAATCAGAGGACGCTTCTTTACAGACTGATACCGACCAATCAGAGGACGCTTCTTTATAGACTGATACCAACCAATCAGAGGACGCTTCTTTATAGACTGATACCAACCAATCAGAGGACGCTTCTTTATAGACTGATACCGACCAATCAGAGGACGCTTCTTTATAGACTGATACCAACCAATCAGAGGACGCTTCTTTACACGGACTGATACCGACCAATCAGAGGACGCTTCTTTATAGACTGATACCAACCAATCAGAGGACGCTTCTTTATAGACTGATACCGACCAATCAGAGGACGCTTCTTTATAGACTGATACCGACCAATCAGAGGACGCTTCTTTATAGACTGATACCGACCAATCAGAGGACGCTTCTGTATAGACTGATACCGACCAATCAGAGGACGCTTCTTTACACGGACTGATACCGACCAATCAGAGGACGCTTCTTTATAGACTGATACCAACCAATCAGAGGACGCTTCTTTATAGACTGATACGACCAATCAGAGGACGCTTCTTTACAGACTGATACCGACCAATCAGAGGACGCTTCTTTATAGACTGATACCGACCAATCAGAGGACGCTTCTTTATAGACTGATGCCGACCAATCAGAGGACGCTTCTTTACAGACTGATACCGACCAATCAGAGGACGCTTCTTTATAGACTGATGCCGACCAATCAGAGGACGCTTCTTTATAGACTGATGCCGACCAATCAGAGGACGCTTCTTTATAGACTGATGCCGACCAATCAGAGGACGCTTCTTTATAGACTGATACCGACCAATCAGAGGACGCTTCTTTACACAGACTGATGCCGACCAATCAGAAGACGCTTCTGTATAGACTGATACCGACCAATCAGAGGACGCTTCTTTATAGACTGATACCGACCAATCAGAGGACGCTTCTTTACAGACTGATACCGACCAATCAGAGGACGCTTCTTTACAGACTGATACCGACCAATCAGAGGACGCTTCTTTATAGACTGATACCAACCAATCAGAGGACGCTTCTTTATAGACTGATACCAACCAATCAGAGGACGCTTCTTTATAGACTGATACCGACCAATCAGAGGACGCTTCTTTATAGACTGATGCCGACCAATCAGAGGACGCTTCTTTACAGACTGATACCGACCAATCAGAGGACGCTTCTTTATAGACTGATGCCGACCAATCAGAGGACGCTTCTTTATAGACTGATGCCGACCAATCAGAGGACGCTTCTTTATAGACTGATGCCGACCAATCAGAGGACGCTTCTTTACACAGACTGATGCCGACCAATCAGAGGACGCTTCTGTATAGACTGATACCGACCAATCAGAGGACGCTTCTGTATAGACTGATGCCGACCAATCAGAGGACGCTTCTTTATAGACTGATGCCGACCAATCAGAGGACGCTTCTGTATAGACTGATGCCGACCAATCAGAGGACGCTTCTTTACACGGACTGATACCGACCAATCAGAGGACGCTTCTTTATAGACTGATACCGACCAATCAGAGGACGCTTCTTTATAGACTGATACCGACCAATCAGAGGACGCTTCTTTATAGACTGATACCGACCAATCAGAGGACGCTTCTTTATAGACTGATGCCGACCAATCAGAGGACGCTTCTTTATAGACTGATGCCGACCAATCAGAGGACGCTTCTTTATAGACTGATGCCGACCAATCAGAGGACGCTTCTTTATAGACTGATACCGACCAATCAGAGGACGCTTCTTTACAGACTGATACCGACCAATCAGAGGACGCTTCTTTATAGACTGATGCCGACCAATCAGAGGACGCTTCTTTATAGACTGATGCCGACCAATCAGAGGACGCTTCTTTACAGACTGATACCGACCAATCAGAGGACGCTTCTTTACACGGACTGATACCGACCAATCAGAGGACGCTTCTTTATAGACTGATACCGACCAATCAGAGGACGCTTCTTTATAGACTGATACCGACCAATCAGAGGACGCTTCTTTACAGACTGATACCGACCAATCAGAGGACGCTTCTTTACAGACTGATACCGACCAATCAGAGGACGCTTCTTTACACAGACTGATACCGACCAATCAGAGGACGCTTCTTTACACAGACTGATACCGACCAATCAGAGGACGCTTCTTTATAGACTGATACCGACCAATCAGAGGACGCTTCTTTATACAGACTGATACCGACCAATCAGAGGACGCTTCTTTACAGACTGATACCGACCAATCAGAGGACGCTTCTTTATACAGACTGATACCGACCAATCAGAGGACGCTTCTTTACAGACTGATACCGACCAATCAGAGGACGCTTCTTTACAGACTGATACCGACCAATCAGAGGACGCTTCTTTATACAGACTGATACCGACCAATCAGAGGACGCTTCTTTACACAGACTGATACCGACCAATCAGAGGACGCTTCTTTACACAGACTGATACCGACCAATCAGAGGACGCTTCTTTACAGACTGATACCGACCAATCAGAGGACGCTTCTTTATACAGACTGATACCGACCAATCAGAGGACGCTTCTTTACACAGACTGATACCGACCAATCAGAGGACGCTTCTTTATACAGACTGATACCAACCAATCAGAGGACGCTTCTGTATAGACTGATACCGACCAATCAGAGGACGCTTCTTTATAGACTGATACCGACCAATCAGAGGACGCTTCTTTATAGACTGATACCGACCAATCAGAGGACGCTTCTTTATAGACTGATACCGACCAATCAGAGGACGCTTCTTTATAGACTGATGCCGACCAATCAGAGGACGCTTCTTTACAGACTGATACCGACCAATCAGAGGACGCTTCTTTACAGACTGATACCGACCAATCAGAGGACGCTTCTTTATACAGACTGATACCGACCAATCAGAGGACGCTTCTTTATACAGACTGATACCAACCAATCAGAGGACGCTTCTGTATAGACTGATACCGACCAATCAGAGGACGCTTCTTTACACGGACTGATACCGACCAATCAGAGGACGCTTCTTTATAGACTGATACCGACCAATCAGAGGACGCTTCTTTATAGACTGATACCGACCAATCAGAGGACGCTTCTTTATAGACTGATACCGACCAATCAGAGGACGCTTCTTTACAGACTGATACCGACCAATCAGAGGACGCTTCTTTACACGGACTGATACCGACCAATCAGAGGACGCTTCTTTACACGGACTGATACCGACCAATCAGAGGACGCTTCTTTATAGACTGATGCCGACCAATCAGAGGACGCTTCTTTATAGACTGATGCCGACCAATCAGAGGACGCTTCTTTATAGACTGATACCGACCAATCAGAGGACGCTTCTTTATACAGACTGATACCGACCAATCAGAGGACGCTTCTTTACAGACTGATACCGACCAATCAGAGGACGCTTCTTTATAGACTGATACCGACCAATCAGAGGACGCTTCTTTACAGACTGATACCGACCAATCAGAGGACGCTTCTTTACAGACTGATACCAACCAATCAGAGGACGCTTCTTTATAGACTGATACCGACCAATCAGAGGACGCTTCTTTACACAGACTGATACCGACCAATCAGAGGACGCTTCTTTACAGACTGATACCGACCAATCAGAGGACGCTTCTTTATAGACTGATACCGACCAATCAGAGGACGCTTCTTTATACAGACTGATACCGACCAATCAGAGGACGCTTCTTTATAGACTGATACCGACCAATCAGAGGACGCTTCTTTATAGACTGATACCGACCAATCAGAGGACGCTTCTTTACAGACTGATACCGACCAATCAGAGGACGCTTCTTTATACAGACTGATACCGACCAATCAGAGGACGCTTCTTTACAGACTGATACCGACCAATCAGAGGACGCTTCTTTACAGACTGATACCGACCAATCAGAGGACGCTTCTTTATACAGACTGATACCGACCAATCAGAGGACGCTTCTTTATACAGACTGATACCGACCAATCAGAGGACGCTTCTTTATACAGACTGATACCGACCAATCAGAGGACGCTTCTTTACAGACTGATACCGACCAATCAGAGGACGCTTCTTTACAGACTGATACCGACCAATGTCCTGTTCATGAAGGATGTGTCCCCCTGATGTGCTGATTTGCTGTCCTCATGTATAACCACAGCTGTGCTCTCTGTATTTAAACTGAATAAAGTGTGTGTGTGTGTTCAGTGAGCTCAGTGAGCAGACAGCAGATGGCAGCGAGGAGCCTCCAGATGACGATCAGTTCGACTCGTCGCTGGTGTCGGCAGCTGCAGAGGAAGAACGAGATCAGATGGTGAGTTTCACAATCACATGAGGAGGAGGAGGGAGAGGAGGAAGAGGAGGAGGAGGAGGAGGAGGAGGAGGAGGAGGAGGAGGAGGAGGAGGAGGAGGAGGAGGAGGAAGAGGAGGAGGAGGAGGAGGTCACACCTGTAGCCACGATGTAAGAAAGTGTGTTGAGACACCAAGCGGGTGAACCCTGAGGGGACACACACAAGAAAAACATTGTTTTATGTAGAAGAAACTGTGGAAACAATATATTCTAGAGATGTTGTTTCTGCAGTGGAAGTGATGAAGGTGTTTGTATGATAAACTCTTCACAAAGTTAGCTCCTCCTCCTCCTCCTCCTCCTCCTCCTCCTCCTCCATCCAGCAGGATGACTCACAGGTCCAACTCTCACGGGGCGGCCATGTTTGTCCACGTGGTGTTGTAGACAGGAGATCATGTGACGCCCCGTGTGGAGTGTGGGTTCTCTGGATGAGGGCGTTTAAAGTGTGGTGTGTGGGGCAGGAGCTGCTGTTGGAGGTCTGGATGGATGGATGAGCCGTTTGCTCTCTGGTCTCATGTTTTCATCACCTCGTCATACAGACTCACTGTGTTTGTCTCCAGGTGGACACGTCGTGTTCTCTGAGGAACGCAGTGAGCAACGACGTCCTCCTCCAACAGAAGTTTAACTTCTCGGTGCCGCTCCTCCAGTGGGCCGGAAGTTTCTCCAAACCCGCCCTGGAGCAGCTGAGCACCCGGGCGTCTCCATACGGCTGGAAGGGACTTCCTGTCGACGGTAACCACGCAAATGCAGAAATATTAAGACTCCAACCCCTTCAGTCATTTGCATAAAGACATAAACTTGACAGAAGTCTTCTAACACTGACATCGTACCACTCAGTGTTTGCTGATGGCAGAGATTAGAGACAGAGAGTCTATGGAGGAGCAATGACCAGCCGTGTTCAGGTAAAACAACAGTAATTCCATAAAGCAGCATCTCATCAACGTCCCCAGTGCTGTGGACAGCTGGGAGTCCAGGCGTCGCTTGTTCTTGGCGGTCTACTTTACATTTGGCCGAACGTTTGTTCGATCTTCCGTCCTTTAAAAGTCCAAATGTCTTCCAGCCTTCAGATTCCAGGTTTAATGGCTCTCTGTAACCTTTGTTCATGTTGTCGCCGCCCCTGAAATGACGTTATGCTCATGTTAGCCTGGTGAGCATCATTGTTCTTGTTCTCGCTGCAGTGGCCACATTTAGCAGCAAAGTCAACCGGTGTTTCACTCTAGAGCCAGCAGTCGACCGCTTCATGTTACCTTTAGGTCCATTCAGAACTCCCTCGTATCTTTAAAGGTCAAATCGATCTTCAGTTCGTACCGGTGAATCTTTCCACCCCTAATAAAAAGACAGAAATGTTACATATTATATAGATATATTTGAATGCACATTATTATTATTATTATTAGTAGTAATATGTTAATTTTTTCGCTCACTTCAGTTCCATAACCATAACTCCAAATATTCATTCATTTCTAAATTCTGAGCCGTTAATTTCCAGTTTTGTGATATTAAGTCACAAAACACAAAGATTGAGTGTTTTCAATGAGCTAAATGTCAAACTGGAGGTGGAGTGCACTTCATTCATCTAGTGAGGTTTGGGTACTTCAGACCTGCAGTTATCTGCTCCGGCACCAAGGAGTCGATAATGAGTTGATTTTGTCTGAAAAAGTTTCACAAAGTTCACGTTGAGGGTTTGAACCAGAAGCTCTGCTGACAGAATCAGTCCACACCAACAAGCCGGGGGCCAAGTGACGCTACAAGTTTCTGATCAAGCTGTACCTGCAGCTAAAGGCTAATGTGGCTAACGTGACCTTTAACCTCCAAACGTACGCTGGCTAAATTAACTCGAGGCCGTCTTTCGGTGTGAATGGTCTCCACCGTCAGCGTCCTGTGTGATGAAGGCTGACATGTCGTCGTTCCACCGTCCCTCACTTCCTCCTGACTTCTTGTGCTCCTGCAGTCATCCAGTCAGCGCTGTCCCTCCTCAACAGCTCCCACCTCTTTGGTCGAGACTCATCTGGCAGGTGTATTCGCTGCGCTGTGGTGGGAAACGGAGGCATCCTGAGAGGGTCCAGACAGGGGGGGAACATCAACAGCCACGACTTCGTCTTCAGGTGAGACTGAACACAGTTAGTGACACTTATCTGTTAGTAGTTCAGTGTTTCTACCCCTGGGGTCCTCTGTGTCCACATCCTGGTGTCTGAGTGACTGGTAGGTAGTAAAAGTGTTGGAACTGGTCCAGTAGATCACCTCAGCCAGCAGACACCAAACGGGCTGCAATGGCTGCAACGTGATCCTTTGGGACAACTGCACCTGATCACAGTAGGTCCACTAAAAGAGCTTGTTTGATCCACTGACAGGCTCAGAGTGTTATTCTAAGTGTGTGACAGCATCATGGAAAGGATCCCTACAGAGAGAGACCTGGAAGATCCTTTTGGTTTAACCACAAACAGCACACACACCAGACTACATTCACTAAAACAGGTGTTTTACCTCACCAGAACTCAGGACTTTGTGTGACTTATCGTGTGACTTTTGTGTCTTAAAGGGTTCGTTTGGATGCAAATGAACCCTTTAAAAGACCAAAGTCACACAATAACACTAACTAACTAACTGAATGAGGCAGCAGTGGACCCGTAACTCCTCTATTTTGTGTGGTAAAATCACAGTTTTTCTCAGTGGAGTCTGGTGTCAGGCTTAGAAATACAGGTGTCCTTTTAAGCTCATACGACGGCGTCTGTCTGTACTCCTGCTCCTCAGGGTGAATGGAGCTGTGATCAAAGGTTTTGAGGAAGACGTGGGGACGAAGACCTCCTTCTACGGATTCACCACCAACACCATGAAGCACGCCCTCAGCTGGTACCGAAGAGACGGATTCACCTCCATCCCTCAGAGTCCGGTGAGGAGACACAAACCTCTGAGGAGGTCTTAATGTCCTCACGTGGGTTCATCTCTGTTCATCCTCCTCTTCCTCCTCTTCTTCTTCTTCTGCAGGACATGAAATACATCTTCATCCCATCAAACCACAGGGATTACATGATGATTGCGGCTGCTCTTCAGGGTCAGACTGTCAGCTCAGGCAAAGACAAGGGCGACAGGTGAGTTAGTGCCCCCCTCAGTCCCAGGTGAGTGACCGGTCAGTGGAACCTTCGCTCTGACGTCTCTATGAGTGTAAAGCAGCGACGGAGGCGTGCTGGACTCTTTTATTGACTGTGCTTTCTCTTACACTTATCTCTTACTGTAACTTCTGAGTGTGTTTACAGAAAATAAAAGCATTTCTTCCACTTCCCCTCTGTCCTGTGACACCACATCTGGCCTGTAGGTGGCAGCAGAAGCCTAAAAAGATCAGCAGGTCGTATTGATCATGAACAGTTCCCTTAATTGTTACCCCTGATCTTTTTAATATTAGGTTTTTTTCCAGCACTTTCATTGTTTTTGTACAAAGGGACTCACAGGGAGTGCATTTAAACCTGCTCCTGGGTGTCAGTAGTGGAGGAAGAACTCAGATCAGGAACAGTATTAGTCAGTAAAAGCACATTAAAGTACAGTAAAGGTCTGAGAGTCTAATTAAAAGTTAAAGTCCTTGGAGCAGTGAAGTGTCCCCTGTGCCTGTTGTACTGTTCTAGATTCTATCAGTAGATTATTGATCCTCATCACTATTTAGTATCAGACTGCAGCTGATGATTCTTTTCATTCTGGATTCATCTGCTGCTTATTTCCTCCATTAAACGGTGACTCTGCTGTTTTTGGTGTCTGAGTGACTGGTAGGTAGTAAAAGTGTTGGAACTGGTCCAGTAGATCACCTCAGCCAGCAGCCACCAAACGGGCTGCAATGGCTGCAACGTGATCCTTTGGGACAACTGCACCTGATCACAGTAGGTCCACTAAAAGAGCTTGTTTGATCCACTGACAGGCTCAGAGTGTTATTCTAAGTGTGTGACAGCATCATGGAAAGGATCCCTACAGAGAGAGACCTGGAAGATCCTTTTGGTTTAACCACAAACAGCACACACACCAGACTACATTCACTAAAACAGGGATTTTAGAGAACAGGACACAGGAGCTGCTGCTCTGCTGCTGCCTCCATCAGTCAGTGTGTTGGTGTCACTGTGTGACTTTGGTGTTTTAAAGGGTTTGTTTGGATCCAAATTAACCCTTAAAATGCCAAAGTTACACAAAGTCTTGTGTTCTGTTGGCCTGGTGGGTTTGAGGACAATATAACAGCTGTTTCTGCTTCTGCCAGCTGGACCAGTTCCATTTTTTTAGACACCAGAATATGTACAAACATGGTCAAGGGTTAAAAACACCAGGGTTCTCCATGAATCCTTTGATTGTTGGGTTCGTAAAAATCACACAATGCGCCACACTGATCCAGAGCCCAAAGTGACTCCTTCCCAACGTTATTAAAAACACATTCACATGATTCAGATCATTCAGAGGAAAAGCTTCACAGGGGAGAAGCTGCAACCAGGAAATTGGCCTGAAAGTTTAGTTTATAACAAAACAGATAAATGCAGTGAAGTAAAAACTGTAGTTTTTCCTCTGAGGTCTGGTGGAGCAGAAGTTCAAGAGAAAACTTTACCTCAGATTTTACTTAACACAGAGTTTAGTCACGTTCCAGCAGTGCTGATGTTGCTGCTGCTGATGTTGCTGCTGCTGATGGTGATGATGATGATGATGATGATGTTGATGGTGATGATGATGATGGTGTTTTTTGCCTCCAACAGGCCCTGGAGATATTTTGGCCACACATCACCTGCCAGCTTTAGGTTTCTCCACCCGGGTTTCATTTCCTACGTGGCTCGCAGGTGAGTCCTCGCTGTGATTGGACAGTATTGGTGGTGGATTGGTGACCTCTGTCATCTGTCTGTGCTTCAACTCTTTCTCAGCTTCCTGCCGTCTCGTCTGATGAGAAACGCCAGGACTCGTCACCTGTACATGCCGAGCACCGGGGCTCTGATGCTGCTGACCGCCTTACACACCTGTGACCAGGTCATCTACTAACTAAAACATGCTAAAGCTATAGAGAACGTGTCCTCACCTTTTCACCCCGTACACCTGACAAATACCCCCCCCCCCAAAAAGAACTAAAGTAAAACTAGGTACGTTTGAAAAATAACAACGAATTTAAACCATTAGGCTAAAACTGGCTTTAAAAACTAATCCAAACCAAACTGAAATGGAAAACAAAGTCAAAATGATATCAAAATAAACAAAGATGAACATGCAGAACTTGCCTGAGAATTGAGCTGTTTTTAGGTTTCCTTCAGTCTCTCAGTGATCCAGTGATGGTTGTCTTTACATCCACGGGTCCACTGCAGACAGGAGCTGCTGCTGGCTAATTCAGCTCATGTTAATGGTAGAAATCTGACCAAATGTGGGCAAAAACAAAGCGTGCAGCCACGGCAGCGTGGATGTATTGACTGAAGGTTGGAGGTATTGAGGGACAGCAGAGGAAGAGACATTCAGATCCTCCAGTGAAGTAAACCAGAGTCTGAAAGTGTAACTTAGCTGAAGTGTTATCAGCAGAGTGAACCTGGAGAAGCTCCTCTCACAGAGTGGTATCATTACAGGACATGATATTATTCATCTCATATCAAACACAGTGTTAGAAGTGATGGTAAGCAGCAGTGGGGGGGGGGCCGTCTGTCCGTGTGTCCTGCAGGTTTCCGCCTACGGCTTCATCACCAAGAACTACGCTGCGTTCTCCGACCACTACTACGACTCCAGACGGAGGCCTCTGAGGTTCTTCGCCAACCACGACCTGCGGATGGAGAGCCGGCTGTGGGAGATGCTGCACCGCAGGAGGGTCCTCCAGCTGTACCAGAGGGGGGGGGACAGCTGAGGGGGGACAGCCCCTCAGAGCACGGCTTTCCTCTTCATCATCTTCATCATCTTCAGCCGTGCACCACCGTCAGTCAGTCAGTCAGACAGTCAGTCAGACAGTCAGTCAGTCAGTCAGACAGTCAGACAGTCAGTCAGACAGTCAGTCAGTCAGTCAGACAGTCAGTCAGTCAGACAGTCAGTCAGTCAGTCAGTCAGTCAGACAGTCAGTCAGTCAGACAGTCAGACAGTCAGTCAGTCAGTCAGACAGTCAGTCAGTCAGTCAGTCAGTCATCCTCAGCAGAGCCCAGTGCAGACAGCTGGGCAGCTGCATTGTGTCTGTGTGTGTGTGTGTGTGTGTGTGTGTGTGTGTGTGTGTGTGTGTGTGTGTCTGTATGTGTGTGTGTGTGGTACAGGTGACTGATGGCTGAAGTTTGAACCCAGAAACTCAATGTTTCTGTTTTATACCTACTGAGGAGCTTCATGGAGCCACTACTGTACCGATACTGTACCGTTACTGTACCGTTACTGTACCGATACTGTACCGATACTGTACCGTTACTGTACCGTTACTGTACCGATACTGTACCGTTACTGTACGTTACTGTACCGTTACTGTACGTTACTGTACCGCTACTGTACCGATACTGTACCGTTACTGTACCGCTACTGTACCGATACTGTACCGATACTGTACGTTACTGTACCGATACTGTACCGATACTGTACCGCTACTGTACCGTTACTGTACCGATACTGTACCGATACTGTACCGATACTCACCAGAGGCCTGCGTACTAACTAGCCAAGTTAGCTAGCTAATGTCACCGAAGGGCTTTTCTCTCTGAACATTATTACCCCCAGGAAGGGCCCAGATAATCACAGACTCACATTGTCAAAGAGACGTCTGGAAATCAGAGGAGACTTTTTTTCATTTCAGAATTTGATCCATTGAGTCCGATAACTGAAAGTCTACAGGAGCGGCACGATTAGATCATTTTATTCCCCTTCTAGTTAGCAGTGAGCTAACAGGAAGTTAGCCGGCTAGTCTGACCTTTTTGACCTCGTGCAGCACTGAGCAGCGTTCAGAGGAATGAACGGATCCCTGAGTGCCGCGTCCAGGTCTCTGTAGACGTCCATGGGGTAGTCTGTTAGCCCATAGTTAGCCCCGTGCTAACTCACGCACACATTGTTAACCCAGGTTTAACCTGATTCCAGGACTGTACGTTTGACGCTGCAGTCCTGGGTTAAAGGTTTCATTTCATTTCTAATTGTTAGCGATGCAGAATTGAAGAAAACATAAAAGCTGTTAGCCTGCAGGCTAAATGCAGTCTGAAAAGCCCTCTAGTGTTAGCTAGCTAACTAGCACGCAGGCTAATTTGATGATATTATACTCCTTCTATAAACTATGTTATGTGTAAATAATACTTATACCAGATGTGAATCTTCTTGCTGTATCTTGCAGAGTGGTGAAGGTCGATATTTTAACTGTGTAAGAAGCTGTTATCGCTCGCTTCAAACACACCAGACTTCATTGACAAATGCAGTAATTTTACCTTGCAGAACACAGGAGTTATTGGTGTAGTTGCTGTGACTTTGGTGTTTTAACATGTTAGTTTGGATTTTAACCAACCTTTTAAAACACCAGAGTCACACAATAACACAACAAACTAAATGGCGGAGGCAGCAGCTGACCAGCAAGTCTTGTGTTCAGGGAGGTAAAATTACTGTTTTTGTCAGTGGAGTTTGGTGGCTTTTAAGGGAGCAATAAAACTTTGTCTAAAAGGGCTTTATGACAATGTCAAGAGGTGAAATTATTCTAAATGCAGTGTACACTTAAACTGGGGTTGTTTTATCCCCGTCCATGTGGGGACTCCTGCCTGCTTCTCCATACTGGAGGCGTGCCGACCGTCATCTACTGTCGGTAATACACCGACTATGGAGAGGGACCTCACATAACCCCACTTAAAAAACTCCAAACTATCCCTTTAATACCAGGAGACACGCTGCCGCTGTGCAGTGGAAACAATCAATCTCCAAATTTGGTGATTTGACCTTTTTCAGACAAACTGGAGGATTAAGTGTTCCCTAATGAGATGAGACATTAATCCTGCCTCCTAAATCAAATGAACGATGTGAAAACCCTCTGGATTATCAGTCGGTCACTGATGAGTGAAAACAGACCCGTGTTTATTTGCTCATACGTGGTTTTCTTACAGCGTGTAAATAATACAGTTTCTACGACATACTCACACATATTTAAGCTTCATTTTACTTCATATATGAATGAAGAGTAGTTTAATACTGAATGAAGCAGCAGGTTTGTTTGATCGAATCTGATCTTCATTTTGTCTTTTGTTTGTTTTTAGGGTTTTTTCACCATCAGTAAACTTTCACTTTTGCTATTTGAAGTGGATTCAAAGTACAATTTGACAGTGAACGCTGCCCTGTGATGAACATGGTCAGCTAAAAGTGATGGAGAAATGACTCAAATGTGATTAAAAAGAGATCATTTGTCAGCCCTTGTGTTTTTTTCGCCGTGCTCTGCTGCCCCCAAGTGGCCAAACACTCCTTTGATGCAGCTTTAAATATAAAATGAGACATATTTTATTGTCAAACTCGACAACAACATAAATATTCAGAGGATAAGTGGCAGTGAAAGAGATGTGACTTTTTATTTCATGAATATTAGATGTGGGAGGGAATATTTGATTAAGCTTCAGGAGGAGAGCCAGAACAAAACAGGAAGAGAGGCGATAGATTCTCCAAAATAAAAGCACGAGTGTCTGCGTTTCATGTCTCGTTTTCACTTAAATCAGCACCGTTTCACAGGTATGTGCAGGTATACAAAGAGATGCTCTGAGCATGAGCAGGTGCTCAATATCAAGATGACTGTCCTCAGTGCATCTGTGGACATTTATTCACCTGAAAGAGAACTTCAGTAAATTCCAGGTGCTGGAATACACCTGGAAGTCCAACATGCAGTAAAGACATTGGCTGTTATCACAAAATCCACTTATTCAGGTAAACTAGTTTAAACATTTAACATCAGGGCTGCATCTAAGTAATACTTTCAGTTTGTTTTTTATTAATCTGCCGATTTTCTTTCATGAATCAATTAAATCTATCAGTAAAATACTTAAAAACAATAAGTTCCCAGAGCTTATGGGGAAGAATTCAAATCAATTGTTTTGTCTAAAACACAAATAAATTAATTTTACCATCAAATTGGATGAAAACAGGAAATCCTGACGTGAAGCTGATGGTGGTCCACATTTGTCTCAGTGGTTGAAAAACGACCCACAGGATGCATTGATTATTGAAATAGCTACCAATTAAACCCCTATTGATGAGCCAGTCAATTAATACAGTGATCATTTGGCTCAGTATAATATATATTGTATCTGTATATTGGTTTAATTTACTACACTTTAAATACATCCTGAAAATATAAGTATGGAAGCCCATGTCTGCCAATATGATGGGGAGAAAAATCCTGTAAATCTTTATTTAGTGACAAAAGTAAAGAGTTTAAATACTAACTCATTATCTTGAGAAGGTTTCTCATTACTTTGAGATGATAAGTCGTTATTTTAAGGAGCCCGTATCCGAATAAACATACCCTTATAATTATTTAGATTTAAGTTTTATCGAAATAATGGCTCAGAGGATCTTTATTTTTATCACACTGGCGGAAATGAGCCTCCAAATATCCAAACGATAGAAAACGCGATCAGTTTTATTTTGTAAAGAGCCGTGTCTTTGTCGGGTTTTATTTTGAAAGGGTCCGCCGGATGTTGCGTGTGGTGTCGTGTGTAAACTTGACACCCAGTCCGCGCGCTGGAGCATCTCGGTGAGGCATTCACGGCCAGGAGGGAAAACCTGCGGGAGCGTCAGACAGACAGCAGCGCTGCACGCCAGCAAAGTGCTCAAAACCCCGAGATCCCACTGATACATCCGCGCGGGGATTCACCTGTAATCTAGTCCACCTGGAAGCCAAAACTCCTGGAATAAAAAGACTCAAAGAAGCTGGACTTTTCTGGAATATCCACACAGGGAATACTTTGCCAGCTCCTCGGAGTTTCCCTCAAACTGCCACCGTGGTCCGTTAACAGTCAGGGGGGAAAAGTTTCCGGCTTATTTCGCTTCAAACGGGTGAGTGTTGTTTTGAAAGGGTTCGTTGTCGGTGCAGTGATGACTTTAGGAGGACGGTGCTCACAAAGACACTTAACTAACTTGGGTACAAAGGTCGGCGCTGGTGGCGGAGGTGACGGCGGAGCTCTCTCTCCTCTCCCGTGTGTTTACACGCCAGACTCCTGCCACGATCTGCCCGTTTCTGCGCTTCACGCCGCACTCCGCTCACATATCTTTGATCCGGCGTGATTTATCAGAAAATCAGCTTGATATTTGAACAGTGGAGGCTTTTATGTATCTGAAGAAACACATCTCCAATTCGGCTTACTTTGGCATCATCAAGGACGTCTTGAATTCAGAGAAAAATCAAGTTACAATTGGACCACAGAGTTTGCGAATCTGCGCCCCCGGTGTGCGTAATTTAATCCAAGTATTCAGTGTGGAAGTTTCAGCAGTGCTTTTTAGGGCTGTAAATGTCTCCGAATTGGAGACCGACTCCTATAAATTCAAACAAAACCTGGAATCCTTTCTTTTATGTGTGGTGTTGTGGTTAATGAGCATGGGAATACAGAATTCCTAACTTATTTAAGGGAGTCTGACACATACAATATGACAATATATCTCTATCTCATGGCATTGTGCAAACTTTTGGTGTTGTTGGTAAGTTCACAGTGCAAACACACACACACACACAGCTTCACAATCAGACAGGCTGCCACAGTAAGTGGAGAGATACTTTTTTCCACCATGAATCACTCCAACTTTACTTTAAGTAATAACTGTCAAGTGATTCTTGTTTGTGAGCAATAAAATGGTTTATTCCTCTCCACTTTGGACCTCTTCACTGGGACAGACCCAGAGTCCCTGCAGTGTCAGGGTGAAATTTATGAGTATTGTTCCTCTTGTCATGAATGCAGTGAGCATACAAAACGCCTGAGGGAGGTGGAAGAGAAAGGGGGACATGATGGGTGGAAATGGGGATGACAGCTCTGCTTACGCCCTGCGCTGCTCTGTGGCTGCCTGGTTATGTAATGAAAGGAGTTGTAACCAGGAAAACAGTGCAGGGCCACACCAGCGTTCCTATCTGGAGCGCCTGCAGACGCTCTCTCTGTCTGCACAGCAGTGCTGCTGTGGAGGCCTGGTGCTGCAGCAGCCTTCGTGTTTTCATGCAGAGGTCGGGGCTGTCAGCGGGGATGTCAGTTATCTGCAAGAAACTGGAGCAGAGATGAAGCTCCGGCTAACTCTGCCAACTTTGTTCCCCTTATATCTGGGAGTTGTGCCTGGTCACTGGGCTGGAAGAGTTTAAGTAGCTGTCCTGCAGTTAAAATGGAGTCGATGCATGGCCAGAGCGGGTATATATTCTGCCACAGAGCCCCGAGGGGAGCAGCAGAGCAGGACGAGTCAACCGAGAGCCACGCAGGGCCGAGGCTCAGGGGCAGGTGGTTCCTCCAATCAGCTCCTGTGCTCGGCTTTGAAAGTGTGAAATAACTGAGTGAAGTTTGGTACGAAACCTGCTTCCCCCATCGGTGTTTACACAGCAACCCGCAAGTGGATCCCTCATGAGCTGCTTGTGTTTGAAGGTCCGCTGAGCTGTAATTAAAGGAGGTGAAACAGTCCGTCACTGTGGTCACACGGTCCTGAGCTCACCTGTCACAGGTGTGTGTGGCCTGTTTGCAGAGGAGGAGGAGAACTAGGAAGTATCCCTATATAGAAAAGTGATAGTGCACCGTGAACATACAAGTAAAAGTCCTGCTCTGGAAATGTTCCTCCAGTAAAAGTCTGAGAGTCTAATGAGGAAAAAGTGTCTAAAGAGTTAAAGTAAAAGTCCTGGGAGCAGTAAAGTGTCTGTCCTAGATTCTATCAGTAGATTATTGATCCTCATCACTGATGGAAAAGCAGGATTTCACTGTTGGAGCTGCTTGGAGCTCATTTTGAACTATTTAGTATCAGACTGCAGCTGATGATTCTTTTCATTCTGGATTCATCTGCTGCTTATTTCCTCCATCAGTCCACTGATTGATTGGTTTGGAAAGCCTGTCACAAGGTCAAGTAGATACACTGGCAGCAGCGTTTCTGTATTTGGTTGATTTCTTCTCAATGCAGCTCCTGTTTTGTCAAAATGGTGAAGATGTTTGCTTCATTTGCGTCTGATTTGTCTCTCCATGTGCCTTTAACCCTGGTCCTCTGTGTCCTCATCCTGGTGTTTAAATGACTGGTAGGTAGTAAAAGTGTTGGAACTGGTCCAGTAGATCACCTCAGCCAGCAGACACCAAACGGGCTGCAATGGCTGCAACGTGATCCTTTGGGACAACTGCACCTGATCACAGTAGGTCCACTAAAAGAGCTTGTTTGATCCACTGACAGGCTCAGAGTGTTATTCTAAGTGTGTGACAGCATCATGGAAAGGATCCCTACAGAGAGAGACCTGGAAGATCCTTTTGGTTTAACCACAAACAGCACACACACCAGACTACATTCACTAAAACAGGGATTTTAGAGAACAGGACACAGGAGCTGCTGCTCTGCTGCTGCCTTGATTGGTGACTTTGTTTGTGCTATTATGTGTTAAACAAATGTTGTGTTGGATTTTAATTAACCCATAATGACACAAACAAACCAACTGATTGAGGCAGCGATGAACCAACAACCTCCATATTCTGGAAGGTAAAATTACTGTTTTTGTCAATGGAGTCTGGATCACATTGCAGCCCGTTTGGTGTCTGCTGGCTGAGGTGATCTACTGGACCAGTTCCAACACTTTTACTACCTACCAGTCACTCAGACACCAGGATGTGGACACAGAGGACCCAGTTCTCCTTAAAGTTGCAGTACACTGAGCTCTCAGGACTATCGTAAGAGTTCTGCAACAAATAACTAATGATGCAGTTACACAACACAGTAAAACCAGAGAGCGGTCACTGGCACCTCAAAGAAACAAATCATGTGACCCGTGTGCTCAGCCAGACTGATGTGATTCACCTGAAGCCAGCTGATGGAAACAGACCCCTTTCACTTTCTGTTTGTCTTCTAATGGTGTGAATGTAATGAATCACTGTGTGGCTGAATAGTTAGTGAAATAAGTTGGAGAGATCCTGGTTGGTTTGTGTAGCTGTACTGAACCTCCACACTCAGCAGACAGGAGAGCTGCTGTGGCTTCAGTGTGGGGGGGTCTCACAGATGAACTGATCTGGTTTTCTCATTTCTTTTCAGTCTGGACCTCCTCCTCCTCTTCCTCCTCTTCGTGTGAGCAGGACGTCGAGCAGCCGGTTCTCCGTCTCTGCGGGCTCAGAGGAAATAAGATCCGAGCCGTCTGTGTTTGCTGCTGTCAGCTGAGCGCCAGAGACAGGAAGTGGAGGGTCTCACCTGAGGCAGGTCCACGTCTCCGGCGCTCAGCATGAGGCTCTGAGGAGGATTTGAGATTTGAGCTGGTTGAAAGACGAAGAGGAGGAGGAGGAGGAGGAGGAGGAGGAGGGAGCATGGGGAAGGAGCAGGACCTGCTGCAGGCGGTGAAGAGCGGAGACCTGCTGTCCACTCAGAAGCTGCTGTCCAAACTCAAGACCAGCAGGAGCAGTGAGTACACCTGAACCACGCTTTTATTCTGAAATATGGCGCCAATCTGGGGTCACCTGGTCACCTGCTCAGGGGTCACCTGGTCACCTGCTCAGGGGTCACCTGGCTGCGTGGGATGTGGTTTGAGATCCTCGTCTCGTCTGTTTAAGCTCTGAAAGCGCTGAGGGCTTGTCTGAAATTGTACTTAAAGGGTCGTTCTGGTGTTTGTTTTGTTAAACATCTTGGCCCTATGTGTTCATATGCTGGTGTCTTAAATGACTGGTAGGTAAAAAAAGTATTGGAATTGGTCCATGTCCCATATGTTGCTGTCATCCTTCACTGTGATTGGCTCAGCTGTTTGAGTGCAGCGATGTGATTGGCTGAGAGCAGACCCGGGTCCTATTTCTACATATTTTGGTCTCTAAAAGTGTTGGAACTGGTCCGGTCGATGGCCGCAGGCTGGGATCTGGAGGGTCTTTGACTTTATTATTCTTTACGTCGTTTGTCTGCGAGCTTCATGAATGTGTTCGGTCCACAGAGAGGCTGCTGCTCATTGGTCCTCACCAGTCACCTGACGGTGGACTGTACAGGTAGGAGCCTCGCTCTGACCCCTCTCAGGTGTCTGTACACCGCCACAGAATGACCGACATCTGAGCCTGATGGGCGTCTCCACTGAAAACCAGAACCCAACCATATAGATCTGAAGTGTCGTGTCCCTGTGGCTGGTTGGAAGCAGCTTCCACATGACGTGAAGGCAGCAGCGGAGGATGCGGCCCTCCCTCTGTCTGAGCTGTCAGGGTGGAGGCGTCTCCTCGGCCAGCTGACGGGCCCGTCCTGCTCCCTCGGGGACTTCCTGCGGACCGTCACGTGACCCCCACCCATTGTTCTCCACCGCAGCACGCCCAGTCCGCCACCTCCAGCGTCACACGAGAGCCTTTTCACCATTGTTGCAGCTACATGCTCGGGCTCTCTGGCTGTTTTCTCCCCCAGGAGCAGAAATATTTCCACTTTTCTGGGAAGTGTTCCTCTCACTGCAGCCCCACCAGCCCCCTCCTCCATGTTTCCACACATTTCCTCTCATTTTTACAGACACGTTTGACCCAAACTCCTGACATCTGGTGCTTCACTGTCCCCCCCCACGCCCAAACGCTATCACCCAAATCACAAGGAGCTCCCAGATGGTGCCCCGCCAGGATTAAAGGGAATTATACGTGGGGGTGGAGGTGGTGGTGGAGGTGGTGGTGGGGGGGTCCAGCTCTGTTCATCAGATGCAGCGGCATCTCATTCTCATAGCTGTGCTGTTTACAGTCGGCTCTCTGTGACTGAGCTGCTCTGTTCAGTCAGGACTTAACGAGCTAATCTCATCACTCACTTTAGCCCTGAGACTGAACTGTGTTTTACCTGAAGTCTATAGTGTGTGTGTGCTAGTTAGTCAGTGTGTTAGTGTGTAGTGGAGGTCTATAGTGTGTGTGTGTGTGCTAGTTAGTCAGTGTGTCAGTGTGTAGTGGAGGTCTATAGTGTGTGTGTGCTAGTTAGTCAGTGTGTCAGTGTGTAGTGGAGGTCTATAGTGTGTGTGTGTGTGTTAGTCAGTGTGTCAGTGTGTAGTGGAGGTCTATAGTGTGTGTGTGCTAGTTAGTCAGTGTGTAGTGGAGGTCTATAGTGTGTGTGTGCTAGTTAGTCAGTGTGTCAGTGTGTAGTGGAGGTCTATAGTGTGTGTGTGTGTGTTAGTCAGTGTGTCAGTGTGTAGTGGAGGTCTATAGTGTGTGTGTTAGTTAGTCAGTGTGTCAGTGTGTAGTGGAGGTCTATAGTGTGTGTGTTAGTTAGTCAGTGTGTCAGTGTGTAGTGGAGGTCTATAGTGTGTGTGTGCTAGTTAGTCAGTGTGTCAGTGTGTAGTGGAGGTCTATAGTGTGTGTGTGTGCTAGTTAGTCAGTGTGTCAGTGTGTAGTGGAGGTCTATAGTGTGTGTGTTAGTTAGTCAGTGTGTCAGTGTGTAGTGGAGGTCTATAGTGTGTGTGTTAGTTAGTCAGTGTGTCAGTGTGTAGTGGAGGTCTATAGTGTGTGTGTGCTAGTTAGTCAGTGTGTAGTGGAGGTCTATAGTGTGTGTGTGTGCTAGTTAGTCAGTGTGTCAGTGTGTAGTGGAGGTCTATAGTGTGTGTGTGCTAGTTAGTCAGTGTGTTAGTGTGTAGTGGAGGTCTATAGTGTGTGTGTGTGCTAGTTAGTCAGTGTGTAGTGGAGGTCTATAGTGTGTGTGTGTGCTAGTTAGTCAGTGTGTTAGTGTGTAGTGGAGGTCTATAGTGTGTGTGTGTGCTAGTTAGTCAGTGTGTTAGTGTGTAGTGGAGGTCTATAGTGTGTGTGTGCTAGTTAGTCAGTGTGTTAGTGTGTAGTGGAGGTCTATAGTGTGTGTGTACTAGTTAGTCAGTGTGTCAGTGTGTAGTGGAGGTCTATAGTGTGTGTGTGCTAGTTAGTCAGTGTGTCAGTGTGTAGTGGAGGTCTATAGTGTGTGTGTGTGTTAGTTAGTCAGTGTGTCAGTGTGTAGTGGAGGTCTATAGTGAGTGTGTGTGTGTGTGTGTGCTAGTTAGTCAGTGTGTCAGTGTGTAGTGGAGGTCTATAGTGTGTGTGTGCTAGTTAGTCAGTGTGTCAGTGTGTAGTGGAGGTCTATAGTGTGTGTGTGTGTCAGTGTGTAGTGGAGGTCTATAGTGTGTGTGTGTGTCAGTGTGTAGTGGAGGTCTATAGTGTGTGTGTGTGTCAGTGTGTAGTGGAGGTCTATAGTGTGTGTGTGTGTTAGTTAGTCAGTGTGTCAGTGTGTAGTGGAGGTCTATAGTGTTCCTGTTGTTCTGGATCAACATGTTCTCTGTCTTTCTTTAGTCTCCTCTGATGAACAACATGTCTGAAGTCTTTTCTCACTCATTCTGCTTCAGTGACTTCTGGAACCTTCTAGCTGAGGTTGGACACATTTTAGGGACATGAAGCGTCTGAATGACGTCACCAGAAGAAGAAACGGCAGCGTTTAGAGCTCAGAGGGTTAAACTAGATAAAGACTTTATTTTAACTAGAAACACTTGATTCATATAAAAGTGGCTGTTGTTACGATAATGTCTTCACACGCTTGTTGAACCGTCAGTGTTTTTGGGGACAGAAACTAGATTTACCAGATTTCTTCATTACACTATTTGAAATACTCACACATCCACTCCTTTTAGTTCCTCCACCCTTTGCTGACTTGGACCTGTTACTCCAGGCCAGTGTTTGGGCTCCTCTGTTTGCATGCTAACTAGTTTTGCTGTGCTCTCCATTGCAGCATGTAGTACCCAGGTGTTAGTCGACTCAAGAGGTGGACTAACTTCTTTGTTCCCCAGAAGCATCCCAGTCTGGGAGTCGCTGGTTTAAGACGCACATTGTTTCGCAGAACAGTTTCTGGAAATATCTTCAGAGTGTCGTTAAACAGCTGTGTCTGTACATTACAAGTCTTTACTTCAGAAGCTTCATCACAGCTTAAAAACATATTTTCTGATTTAAAGTCTATTTAAAAGGGCAGAAATTGGGGCGGATTTTTAGGCATTTAAAGCCCAAAGAGAAGCCTCCCCGGCTCTAACGTGCCATCTGTGTTGTGGAACAGAAGTGTGCCACAGGAGGCGTTATTATTGACCCGCCGGAGGGATGCTTGGTGCTGAAGCTCATCAGCAGCCCATTATTGGAGCCTCGTAAACCTGTCGCCTGGCTATGAAAAGCCGGCCGTTGAGAACGGAGACAAAACATCGAAAGGCGTGCTGGAGAGTCCTCTGTCGGCGGGGGAGGGAGGGGGGACACCACCCTGGATGTCTGCTGCCTCTCCACACACTGGCTCAGACCCAATCTGTCTCATGTTTTATTCAAGAAGTTTGGGTTCAAACTGGTCTCAGCCAATCATCCGCCCTGTGAGCGCGGCTGGCAGAACTCCTGCTTAAATACAGGCCGTTTTACTCTGCAGATCCTCTCAGTTCCCCCTTAAATGTCTCTCTCACCTCAAAGTCTGCCTTTGTGGATCAGTGCCTCATGTATTAACCTCAAAAATTCATCCTCAGAGTCTCTCTGAAAGTTAAACCCAGACTAAAACCTGGGAGAGACGCAGGCGCTGCTCTTTCACTACAGTCTCAGCAGTAAAGTAGGCGGTAGAAGCTAGTGCAGAATATAGCATGTCAGTTAAGTCATGATAAATAGCTTGAATCTCAGTATGACATTTACAGTTAGGCCGTTAGAGAGGTGCCGATCGGTCAGTCGACCAGGTCGGCACATCTGGAACTCCAGCCCACCCCTTTCTGGGGGTGTAGACTTATTAGCTAGCTCGCTGTTTATTAGCTCACAGGCTCGCTAACACTCTCCTGTCCTGCACGTGCTGCTGACATCAGGCTGCAGCTGCTATTATTTAATTCATTAAAGTAAGACTGGTTTGGCTAAGCTAAGCTAAGCTAACACAGGGTCAGTCACACAGGTGGCTTATGGCTGATGAGCAGCTAGTGTTAGCATGTAGCGTTAGCTTGTAGCTTGGAGCCGTAAAACCCTTCTATCAGGATCTTTCTCAGGACCTGGTGGGAACAGATCAGAGATCAGCGGTGGGGGATTAAACCCTGGTTGAACCAAGTACACAGCATCTCTTTGGCAGAGCGTTATTGATTTAAACTGGCTGGAGACAAGGGCTTGTTTTCCCCCAGACGAGGACATGAGGATGAGCGCTCCTCTGGATGACGTACTGCCGATGTGATCTGTGAAATGTCTCTCCAACTGTGTTGATAAGAAGTTGTTTCTTAATTCTTGAAGCAAACATTTGCTCGCTGTGGCTCCCCCAACACGAGAGCATGATGCAGATGCACATGTTTTCTACATGGAAACATTAGAGAAACACTGATGTGTCAGCTGGAGCACTTCAGCAGGAACCAGGACCCGGTGGCCTTCAGACACCTGCTCCTGGTCCACGGTCCTCCTTAGTTGGTGCAGAACTGTGTGACTGCCATGGGGAGAAGTCTAGACTCACCTGCACACAGGTGACCTGCCGCCTGGACGTAGCTCTGATCGTTCTGACAGAACGGGACATCTGAAGACGTCACCTTTGGCAGTGGGGATTTATAAGGAGCTTTTGTCGTCATGATCTTCCCCAGATGTTTTTCGCCCTGTTCGGAGTGATTTCCTGCTCGGAGACGCTCGATAAACACAAACTCTGCCTTTCTGCAGCAAACCTTTCACAGCTCCCCGCTTGCTGTCATGTATCGTGGTTTTCCTGCTGACAAAAGCGGAAAAACGGAGTCACTTGACACGGCTCGTATGTAAGTGGAACATATTGAGGGATTCACACCCTCGCTGTTCCACCGGCAGTGTGAAGAAAACCCAGAAACGGGACGCTTCCCTCTCAGAACGTGTGCCCCGCTGTGGGAAAAGGTCAAGTAAATACAGGAGACTGTTTGTTCAGCCAGTCAGTCGCTTCTTACTGCGAGTGTTGGAGGAGTTTAGCGGGACTCTGCCGCTCTGCCTCCACCTTCATTTGAAAACAGCAAACTCTAAAGTGGGGGGATAATGAGGAGGGAAGTTTCCACTCTCCTCCAGACGGCCCACATTTGAGGGAGAGTGTTAAAGCCTTTCAGACAGTCCGTGAAATTCTGCCTCCGTGTTGAGCTGATGGTGTTTGTCTGTCAACTCTGCTGTTGGTGTGTTAAATGTTTAATTGGTGTGTGTGTGTGTGTGGTTGTGTGTCTGTGTGTCTGTGTGTGTGGGTGTGCGTGTGTGTGTGTGTGTGGTTGTGTGGTTGTGTGTGTGTGTGTCTGTGTCTGTGTGTGTGTGTGTGTGTGTGTGTGTGTGTGTGTGTGTGTGTGTGTGTGTGTGTTGGGGCTGAGGGCCCCTCAGGACCTCTGGCAGTCTGTCTTGACTCTGATGGGATGTGAAGGAAGACGTACTTTGATTGCTTTGGTTTAGCTATGGGCCTGTTTTCATCAAGACGAGTTAAACTGGGACTAAAACCATTCTATCCTCAGAGGAAGTTAAACTGGGACTGAAACCAGGAGTTAAACTGGGACTAAAACCAGTCTATCCTCAGAGGAAGTTAAACTGGGACTGAAACCATTCTATCCTCAGAGGAAGTTAAACTGGGACTAAAACCAGTCTATCCTCAGAGGAAGTTAAACTGGGACTAAAACCAGGAGTTAAACTGGGACTAAAACCATTCTATCCTCAGAGGAAGTTAAACTGGGACTAAAACCAGTCTATCCTCAGAGGAAGTTAAACTGGGACTAAAACCAGGAGTTAAACTGGGACTAAAATCAGTCTATCCTCAGAGGAAGTTAAACTGGGACTAAAACCATTCTATCCTCAGAGGAAGTTAAACTGGGACTAAAACCAGGAGTTAAACTGGGACTAAAACCAGGAGTTAAACTGGGACTAAAACCAGGAGTTAAACTGGGACTAAAACCAGGAGTTAAACTGGGACTAACCCTTGTGAGAGCTGACCACCCGATGGCTGTGGGTGCTGGATCCCTACTGGAGGCCGGTGGACCCTGTGGAGTGTGTTTTCTCTGAGCTGCTGCTGCTCTCACACTCGTTCTCAGCTCTCCTGATTCTCCATATAAACAGCCTCCCCGACATAATTAGATTGGTCTCTTCCAGAATAACTCTCCTCACGTCTCACAGAGGCTTTGAAATGAAAACGAGACGATAATGAAGGCGGTCTGAGGCCATGTCCTGTGTGTGTGTGTGTGTGTGTGTGTGTGTGTGTGTGTGTGTGTGTGTGCAGCAGAGTAATGGCTGCTGGTGTTTTTCTTTATTCGGTGCGTTATGTAATGGAGGTTCTGCACGCGGCTCTCCTCTCCTGTTGGTCGGCTTCTCAAGTCTTTGCTTTTTGTCAGTGCGGCTCAGACGTCACATGACCGAACAGATGTGTGTAAACACCTGTGATGGCGCCTCTCTGAGGTCGCTGCGTTTCCACAACAGATTCACTCTGCTCGACCGCTTTTGGTTTACTCACAGCATTCACACACACACACACACACACACACACACACACACACACACACACACACACACACACACACACACACACACACACACACACAGCAGACTTTGAGGGATAAGGTCCTGGACTCATTTCCATCATGAGTCCCTGATGTTTTCACGCTCCACCAAACATTTATCAAGACAGAGACACACATTCAGTGTCTAGCATTAAAGGGTAACTCCACTGTTTTTAAACCTGGCCCCTATCTGTTCATATTCTGGTGTCTGAGTGACTGCTAAGTACAGAAAGTGCTGGAATTGGTCCAGTAGATCACCTCAGCCTGCAAAGTAGGTCCACTAAAAGTGCTTGTTTGATCCACTGACAGGCTCAGAGTGTTATTAACCTCAAACAGCCGTTCTATCGCTCTCTGCACACACACCAGACTACATTCATTAAAACAGGGATTTTAGAGAACAGGACACAGGAGCTGCTGCTCTGCTGCTGCTGTGATCAGTTAGTTTATTTGTGTCATTGTGTGTTGAATAAATATTGTGTTGGATCCGAGTTCACCAAAAACACTAAATAGTACAAACAAACCAACTGAGTGAGGCAGCGGTAGACCAGCAACCCCTGTGTTTTCCCTCAAGGTAAAATTACTGTTTTTATCAATGGAGTCTGGATTACGTTGCAGCCAATTTCACGGCTACGAGCTGGGGCATTCCAACACGTTTTGTACCTACCAGTCATTTAGACACCAAAATATGTACAAATAGGGCTAAAGTTTAAAAAGTTTGGCTTTTCCCTTTTAGATGTAGTAGAAAAGTATATCAAGGAACAAACATTCACACCTTTTTTCTCTGGTGTTGTAGTCGCCTAAAGATATCACAGGCAAGTATCACGTCTGAAAAGATTAGTCGATTTCACAGAAATTCATCCGCAGCCATCTTGATAATCGATGGAAACAGATTCTCAAAAATGGGAATTAAGAGTAAAGATCAGTGAGATCAGAAATAATATCTGTTTGTTATATATGTTCAATATATGTTTGTGAACCTGTGCAGAAACTCAGGTCAGTGAATGAGTCCCAAAGCCCTGGAGCTGCAAAAATAAAGTGGGTGTCTCCTTGAAATTGGAGCATGAGTGGTGGAATGAAATTGACTGTGAGGTTACATAAAGACTGAAGCTCTGAGCACAGATGGGAGAGTCTCATCTGAGCCCATGTACGTTCAGTCAAAACCTTCTGTCCAGTTGGACCCAGCAGCTGAAACCCAGAATCCTCTGTGGCAAAGTCTGTAAACTAAATGAGGGTAAAGAAGTTCAGCCTTTCTGGACAAAACTCTCATTTTGTGCTCTTAAGCAGGCCGTCTTGTATCTGACTTATACGTTTTGATTTGCCTCTGACTATGTATGAAGACTGTTTCCCACCACTGAGCATGCGAGGAATTCAGAGAGCACTAATTTAGGTCAGAATTGTGGTAAGATGCTAAAAATGGGGTTATTTTCACTCAGAAAACTTGGCTTGTGCATTTTTAAGTATGTTAAAGTCCAGAGGCGGCTTATTCCAGCACCTTCACACTGACAGAAGGCTTTAAAGGAGAACTCTGGTGTTTCTCCCCCTGGGTCCTCTCTGTCCACGTCCTGGTGTCTGAGTGACTGGTAGGTAGTAAAAGTGTTGGAACTGGTCCAGTAGATCACCTCAGCCAGCAGACACCAAACGGGCTGCAATGGCTGCAACGTGATCCTTTGGGACAACTGCACCTGATCACAGTAGGTCCACTAAAAGAGCTTGTTTGATCCACTGACAGGCTCAGAGTGTTATTCTAAGTGTGTGACAGCATCATGGAAAGGATCCCTACAGAGAGAGACCTGGAAGATCCTTTTGGTTTAACCACAAACAGCACACACACCAGACTACATTCACTAAAACAAGGATTTTAGAGAACAGGACACAGGAGCTGCTGCTCTGCTGCTGCCTCCATTAGTCAGTGTGTTTGTGTTATTGTGTGTCACACACATGTTGTGTTGGATCTGAAGTTGCTCTATAAAACATCAGAGTTACACAATAACACAAACAAACTAACTGATGGAGGCAGCAACAGACCAGCAGCTCCCGTGTTCCTGTGAGGTAAAATCACTGTTTTTGTCAGTGGAGTCTGGTGTGTTTGCAGAGAGCGATATAACGGCGCTTTTAGTACCTACCAGTCATTTCACACCCCAAATATGTACAAGTGTGGCCCAGGTGTAAAAATCACGGAGTTCTCCTTTAAGAAGAGCAGCAGCTCAGCATGACGTCTGACTTGCAGCTGTGGACTAAAAGTTTCAGTTATTTCTCCCTAAAATCCCCAGAGCTGAGTCTGTGCCAGCCATTGTCCGAGCAGCAGAGAGTGTTTGAATGCAGAGGGAAGAATAGAGGCGGTGATGTCATGGTGTCGGTATGTGGACCCCATAGCGGTACCTTCGATCCCCCTTTCTGAGGCTGGAATTTGACTCCAGTGAAACACGGCGAGCGGAGAGTTTCCTGAAGTTTTCAGCGGATGGCAAAGACAGAAAGGCGAGCGAGGCCTCGTGGGTGCTGCCAGCAGACTCTGGCTGCTCTTTTCCCAGAGAGGCTTTAAGACGACTTCAAACAGAATCTCACTCAAAGGCTGAAGAAGAAAGTTTCTGCTGTGGAAGTGAGGAGGGATGAGAAAAGCCCGAACCCCACGACTTTAGTTTAGTAGTTTTTGTCACATTTTAGTCCTTTGGTCTCAGTTTTGTTGCACATTTTCATGTTTTCCGAGCGTGGTTAAAGGTGTTATTCTCCTCCATCGCTGCTCCTCAGATCCTGCTCTAATGTTACAGATCCTCTGGCTGTCCTATTGTTTTTACATGTCATGGTGCTTTTATAAGTCATGGAAATTTAACTTTTTAGTCACGGAAAAGTCCGGGAATTTCACATTTGCCTCAGTGAGAGTCCTGCATTTGGTCGATGTGCAGAAACTAAATCAGCAACTCTTTTGACAAACAAACCGTTGATAAATTATTGTGCTGGTGTTTGTTCAGCGCTGCACTCTAGTTCTTATTTTGATTTTTATGTATTGATAAAAAAAAATCAGTAGATTTCATCCCACTGTTTGTGTTTCTACTTAGTTTTAGTCGATGAAATGAAAGAAACTCTGCTGCAGTTCATTTGTCTCCTTATCTCTGTTACTGTAAGTGGAGGCGGGGTCCGCCGCACCCTCCCAGGCTGGCTGCCAAACAGGCATGCCCGGTCACATGCTGGAGGCTGGAGGCGGGGGGAGGTGGGTGAGGGTGGAGGGGGTGTGGTGCTACAACTGTCCACAAAGATGGAGGGTTTTGTCTGTGGGGAAAGGTCCATTATGGACGGAGGAACAGGCGTGGAGGCGGACTCACATCCCCCTGAACAGTATGTTCAGAGTGCCGAGCCGCCTCTTGTTTTAGGTTCAAATAGAAACAGGAACACACAACACACACATCACCGTCCACCCGGAGCCTCTGAGGGGGCAGAACAACACTCAGGAGGCCTTCCACAACATCGATGGGCTCCGTCTGCTCAACACGCCGCTTAGTTTGAGAGACAAAACTTCTAACGTGCTTTTTAATTTAAAGCCTTTAAAGTCGTAACTCCTGATAGTTAGTTAGAAACACGGAGCTGCAGCCTGCAGGAGTTCAGCACTTTGAGCTGCTTCACTGTAAATCATGTGAACTGGTGCCACACATGTTTAGAGTCCAGGTGTTTTTTCCTGCTCTTCCATCATCGGCCTCCTTTCTTTCTGTATGATACGGAGGACAATGGTCCCACTTTTCAAACCTCCAAATATTGTTTTTTGTTCTGTCAAAGTTGCACATTTGTGCCTTAATGATGCAGTGCTTCACTTCTAATGCATCTTCCATTGAAGGTGCTTTTAAAGCGTGGCCGTATCGGTCCATATTCTGGTGTCTAAATGACTGCTAGGTGTCCAGTAGATCACCTCAGTAACAGCCCCTACATCGCTCTCTTCAAACACACCAGACTCCATTGACAAAAACAGCTATTTTACCCTCCCAGAACACAGGAGCTGCTGGTGTGCTGCTGCCTCCATCGGTTAGTTTGGTTGTGGCGTTGTTTTTAAAGGGTTAGTTTGGCTAGTTTGAACTGTCCCCCGCTGCGTGAGATGTGTTCTGTGAGATAATTTCAAGTCATTTAGACATCAAAATATGATACAATACAATTATTCCTTTAAATGAATGGAAGTGAATGGCAGTCTGGAATGGTAGAAGATCGGTCTCGGCCATCTCTCCACTGAATCTCTGTGATGTTTACAGAAACACAGCCATGTTTCAAACGCCCCTAACAGACGATAAAACCAGAGTCTTATTAGATTCCTGGTGTTGCTCGTTGATGGATTAGTGATGCTACAACACAAACTTTCACTCTTTTGTTGCTCCACCTCACGTTTCTTTCAGCAAAGCTCCGGCTCCACTATAATTAGCACCGGAGGAAACTCCCAAAGAATTTATAAAGAATTTACAGGTTCATTTCAGTTCCTTCAAAACAAAGAATCAGTTCTCTGCACCAGTGCAGGCTTGATGTCTGCCTGTTGGTACCAACATCAAAGCTAAGATTTACTTTGGGAAATAGAAACACAGTTTTTTTATTGAACACAAGAAGCCAAAGTTCTCATATTTTAAAAGTTGCTGAAACAAAACCTTTGCCTCAATACAAAAGCTGACAAAAGGAGTTTCATCCGCATGCAGTGCCGTGGATTAACAATTGCATTTTCCACAAAATTTCCAGAGTTTAAAATATTCAGGCAGCAGTGTTATCTTTGCTCGTTTCTCTGAATCACATCAAATCAAGTTAATTCATCACAGTCATTTACACAGTGCAGTGGATTCATTAGTGCAGCCGATGTGAAGAAATTCAGATTGTTTCCTCCCCTTTCTCCCTCTTTTCTGTCTCTCTTTAAATGGCTGCAACGTGATCCTGTGGGACAACTGCACCTGATCACAGTAGGTCCACTAAAAGAGCTTGTTTGATCCACTGACAGGCTCAGAGTGTTATTCTAAGTGTGTGACAGCATCATGGAAAGGATCCCTACAGAGAGAGACCTGGAAGATCCTTTTGGTTTAACCACAAAGGTAGTGTGTTGGTGTTATTGTGTGACTTTGGGGTTTTAAAGTGTTTGTTCAGATCCAACACAATATTTTTGTAACACACAAACACACTGACTGATGGAGGCAGCAGCTCCTGTGTCCTGTTCTCTAAAATCCCTGTTTTAGTGAATGTAGTCTGGTGTGTGTGCTGTTTGTGGTTAAACCAAAAGGATCTTCCTCTGAACAACTGTAACAGTGATATTGTCTGATAGTTTTCTAGCCTTCGTCTTCAGACTTCCTCTACCTCACTTGGCTTTGGTTCCAAGCGCTCTGACTCTCGATCCACTTGTAGACATTAACTCTTTTTCTGTGAGCTGGCCGTTTTCTGTTGTTGTTGTGGTTGTTTGTGTTGCAAAAAAGGGACAAAAAACCTGAGGTTTTATTCTAGGAAAGTTTTTAGCTGTTATCGTCGGCTCCAACATCAAACTGGCACTTTGGGTGTGTTTTAAACCTTCGGCGTGAGTATTATGAGATTAAGATGCTAAGCTGTTATTGCCTGCTCCGGTCAAAGAAAGAACAAGTCTGATCCGTTCATTCATCAGCAGCTCTCAGACCAAACCTGCTCCAGAGCAGCTCCCCGCTTTAGAGAGCGAGCCTGCCGTCCTGCGGGACAACCTGCCGCTCATTAGCAAGCTGGTCCAGGACCAGACCGTCTGCGGACCGTTAGCTCCCATTAGTCCTGCCCTGCGGTCAGACCCATCGGTGAGGACCCGGTCTGTCTCCCTGTGTCCTCTGCTGGGTCCTGGTCTGAAGGGTCCCCGTCAGCGTTTCCACAGCCGAGTGTGAATGAAACGGCTGTCAGCAGCGTCCAGCTGGATCAACACACACAAACACCTCCTCTGCTCCCTCCTCACACTCCTGAAACACTCCCACCCTTCACAATAAAAGCATGGACCTGCAGATGTGATGCAGACTCCCCTCGCTGTGGTCGAGCTACTCAGAGGGAAATATATCAAATGTCTCGTTAATGTCTCGATTTATATTGAAGCAGTTTAATGTAGAAACGGTGCTCGGCTCTTTTTCTAGAGAACTGACTCAAAGATTCTCTGGTTCCAGTAAATAACATGAAAATATCACAATGTCAGTGATGACAAGAACATAAAATCAGAACAGCCACAAAAAACAAGATTTGGGATGATAAATGCAGGGAGATATCTGTTTTGTACATCTCAAATCTAAGTGATGAATCGGGTTGTTGATTGACAGAAGACTCGTTCACAAGAATCAAACCTGCCATTTTTAAAATCTGCAAACAGACTGGGCGTTTTTATTATTTCTGAGAACGAGGTAAATGAGTCGAGTCGAGTGGAGCCAAGTAGGTACTAGTGGAAACATGCCGTTACTGTCTGCGAAGACCTCTGCCTCTGATTGGTCAGTGAGCAGGTAGCCCCGTCTCACTTCTTCATACAGACTGATACCGACCAATCAGAGGACGCTTCTTTATACAGACTGATACCGACCAATCAGAGGACGCTTCTTTATACAGACTGATACCGACCAATCAGAGGACGCTTCTTTATACAGACTGATACCGACCAATCAGAGGACGCTTCTTTATAGACTGATACCGACCAATCAGAGGACGCTTCTTTATACAGACTGATACCGACCAATCAGAGGACACTTCTTTATACAGACTGATACCGACCAATCAGAGGACGCTTCTTTATACAGACTGATACCGACCAATCAGAGGACGCTTCTTTACAGACTGATACCGACCAATCAGAGGACGCTTCTTTATACAGACTGATACCGACCAATCAGAGGACGCTTCTTTATAGACTGATACCGACCAATCAGAGGACGCTTCTTTATACAGACTGATACCGACCAATCAGAGGACGCTTCTTTATAGACTGATACCGACCAATCAGAGGACGCTTCTTTATACAGACTGATACCGACCAATCAGAGGACGCTTCTTTATAGACTGATACCGACCAATCAGAGGACACTTCTTTATACAGACTGATACCGACCAATCAGAGGACGCTTCTTTATAGACTGATACCGACCAATCAGAGGACGCTTCTTTATACAGACTGATACCGACCAATCAGAGGACACTTCTTTATACAGACTGATACCGACCAATCAGAGGACGCTTCTTTATACAGACTGATACCGACCAATCAGAGGACGCTTCTTTATAGACTGATACCGACCAATCAGAGGACGCTTCTTTACAGACTGATACCGACCAATCAGAGGACGCTTCTTTATAGACTGATACCGACCAATCAGAGGACGCTTCTTTACAGACTGATACCGACCAATCAGAGGACGCTTCTTTACAGACTGATACCGACCAATCAGAGGACGCTTCTTTACAGACTGATACCGACCAATCAGAGGACGCTTCTTTATAGACTGATACCGACCAATCAGAGGACGCTTCTTTATAGACTGATACCGACCAATCAGAGGACGCTTCTTTATACAGACTGATACCGACCAATCAGAGGACGCTTCTTTATACAGACTGATACCGACCAATCAGAGGACGCTTCTTTATAGACTGATACCGACCAATCAGAGGACGCTTCTTTATACAGACTGATACCGACCAATCAGAGGACGCTTCTTTATAGACTGATACCGACCAATCAGAGGACGCTTCTTTATAGACTGATACCGACCAATCAGAGGACGCTTCTTTATAGACTGATACCGACCAATCAGAGGACGCTTCTTTATACAGACTGATACCGACCAATCAGAGGACGCTTCTTTATACAGACTGATACCGACCAATCAGAGGACGCTTCTTTACAGACTGATACCGACCAATCAGAGGACGCTTCTTTATAGACTGATACCGACCAATCAGAGGACACTTCTTTATACAGACTGATACCGACCAATCAGAGGACACTTCTTTATACAGACTGATACCGACCAATCAGAGGACGCTTCTTTATACAGACTGATACCGACCAATCAGAGGACACTTCTTTATAGACTGATACCGACCAATCAGAGGACACTTCTTTATAGACTGATACCGACCAATCAGAGGACAAAAAATGTTTTTTACAAATGTTTTTTGGCAGAACGTCATGTCTGAGGTCGTGGTTTGGGGGGGTCAGGTGTGAGCTGAGGTCAGGTTAAGGTTTGTCTGTCTTCATGAATGGATGTCAGTGCATTGTCCTAATAAGGATGGCTGCACATGTGTGTGTGTGTGTGTGTGTTGGGGAGGTGTTGGGCTGTAACCTGTCCGTGACTCGCTGTCAGAGGAAGACGGGGGCGTGCATGGGGGGTGGGTGCAGTTATATGTGTTGTGTTGACAGAGGCTCTCGAGGCGTGGAGCAGCTCTCAGGAACAAAGCCAGGACCTGGAGCAGGGCCCCCTTCTACACTTCCTCTCCCAATGCAATTGTTCCACAGAGCGGGAGGCTGAAGCATTGTGTCAGCCCCCCTCGCCCTGACCCTGACCCCGACCCCCCCCCCCCCTCCCCCTCCCCCCCAGTGGGGAACCTCAAACTCCCAGAGTGATGGACTGACAGAGCCGACTGATTGATGTGGTCCAACTCACTTTCTGACGCGTCACAAACCAAGCGATGAATCAGTGCTGTTCCAGCTCCTCCCTGCTGCTTTGTTAAAGCCACATTTATCAGCAGGCTGATAACACACACACACACACACACACACACACACACACACACAGCAGAGCCGATAAGACCGGCCTGAACCTCCAGACATCTCTGAGCCACCCGACCCAGCCGGCGCTCCACCGGCTGCACAGGAATGTAAACAGCACGTTTACCCTTTACGAAGACTGAACCTGAGAGAGCACACACACACACACACACACACACACACACACACACACACACACACACACGTGTGCGCTAGATGCAAACTCTGCTGTGAACCTCAGAGAACATTTGCATATTCAGACACAGGTAAAGTGTCTGAGCACTAATGAACTTGTCTTTAAAACACATGGATCAGTTCTAACAGTTATTTCTGTAACTGGTTCATCCACCTGATATTCTCTCCATTAATGGATTCATTGTTCAGGCTAGCAGATGTCAGGTGGCACTTCTGCTTAAAAAACAGGTCCCTAATTATGAAAATATGTGGACAATATGTTTTGTCACTATTTAACCAATTAAAAAACAAATAAAATCAACGCAGCGTTTCTCATAAATTCTGCAGGTTAAATGACCAAAAAAAAAGAAGATATTTTCCTCACAGAAGGTTCAGTGAAGCCAAAGCAAACACATCCTGCAGGTTTTCTGTCCACGGGAGGTTCGGCTCTGGTTTCCCTCCTCAGGCGCTGAGAAGTCCAGCAGCTGATCAGGTCTCCTCTGACAGCTCTGTGTGTGTGTGTGTGTGTGTGTGTGTGTGTTTGAAACTTAGACCTGCTGATAGTAGTCATTTAAATGACTTTAAATCACCGCACAGCCAAACTTAACTTCTTTTCAGACCAAACACAAGTGAGCTGTGAAAATAAACTGCACATCAAACCTGTCGATCTCTAAGAGCCACGCTGGACTTCTTCCTACTGTGAATGTTGGATGCCCACTAAAAACAAGGCAAACCCGCTCTGGTGTGAACCTTTAATGTTTTGGTGGAACATGCATAACACACACATCTGTTGCGTCCCCGGCGTGTGGGGGCCGATAGTGATGTCTAACACACACCTGGTGGACACAGCGCACCTGTCCAGGTCCACGAGTCTCTCTCCAAACTAGAAAACACAGCCGATGTCAGAGCTGTCGCCCCGTGGACCATCACAGGGTTAGGGTTATGTTATGATAAAAGCGTCCCCTGTGCGCCTCCAGCCGCTAAACCCTGCTCCGTCTTTCACATTTGGCCCCCTTTATGACATCATAAGGGGATCTGTTGATCATGTGTTTCCCGTCCCACCTGATCACAAATACCATCGTTAATGAAGTCGTGTCTGCAGCGGTCGTGGTTCGGCTCAAAGCTTTTTAGTGACCAGAAAGGTGACGACCACAGAACCAACAAAGCTTATATTCAGCCCCCCGTGGCTGCAGGAGGAACCTGATGGCTTCATCCAGTCATTTATTGGTGAGGTTTGACAGTCTGTCTTTGTTTGCTGAAAAGACTTTGAAGAGAGTGTTTTTACTGTGACTGTTTGACATGGTGTGTTTGTGTTGTCCAGAGTCAGCAGATAAAACCAGGCTGGGTTTGCATCTGTGTGATTGTGGTCCAGTTTGGCTCTGGGGGAGAGGGTTGGGGGAGGGGGTATGTCTCTGAGCCGGAGGACAGGCCGAAGGGGCCCACGTCCTCGTCCTCGTCCCACAGAGCAGATAAGACAGGAGAAAAGCTCGTCTTCATTCAGTCAGCAGATAAGAGGCGGTCGTGTGTTTGGACAAACTCTTCCCCAGCTTCCTGTGTTCCTGCGCCAGGTTCTCTGAAGGCCACGGGGGAGGACGGGGGAGGACGGGGGAGGGCTGCTGATTGGTGCCCACAATTCCCTCTGCGTCTTTAAACAGAGCCACTATCTGTGAGTGAGCCCATCAGGTCTGGAGGCTGTGCAGCCCAGGCTGTCAGGGCGAGGACGACGCCTCCGTCCAGGCTTCTTCTTCTTCTTCTTCTACCATAAAATGTGTTTTCTTTCTGTAACTTCCAATATCCAGCTGCACAATAGTCACACTTCCAGATTTTCTGGAGTTAAGAGTTCTGCTGGCCTCCTTTTGACCCCGTCATGAAGTCTGACAGTCACTTTTATTTATGACATAATGGCCCTAACTCTCCTCATGGGGCTCTGCAGGCTGTACAGTGAAATACCTCTGCCTTAAAGCCTCCCTTCAGGTGAGGGGAACCTAAAACTGACCTCCTCAGTGGATCCAAATGTCCACAATAGTAATAAATGATCATCACCGCCGTCTCTAAATGTCAGAAAGTGAATCAGTTTATGACGATACGAGACAGACGAAAGAGAATCTGAGACAAAACAACGTTTGAAGACTTCGCCTCAGACTCTTTGTAGGTTTATTTAATGTTTTGTGACCATTTATACTTTGTTTAACAGCACAGTTTGTATTTACTGCCACTCGGAGTCAGTAACGTCCTGAATCATTGCTGGTGAAATCACAGAGGAGCTTCGGGGGGGAGACCGTTGTTGTGTCCACATACTTCTGGCCACGTTCACCTGCAGCATCATGTGACCTTCCTGTGCCGTGATGCTGGGGAAGGAGGCTTCAGTGCGTCTCTATGAACCAGATGAAGACGTGTCTGGTTTGTTCACGGCTGCTGGTGAAGGCAGACGTTGTGTTTACAGACTTTCAGATGTCGGGGTCGGACCTCTGCTGTGCTTCTGACTGCGGTGTGTTTGGAGGACGGCCAGCGTCCACGATACAGAACGTATATTTAGCGCAGAGCTGCTGCTCGGCCTCTCCACGCTCCACCACAACGACAGGACAGCAGCTGCCGTGTCGTCCCGCCACTCGAGCTTTTACTTTTGTTGGAAATGTAGCTGAAAAACAAAAAGTCGTGCGAGGCGTCGCCTGCAGACGTCTAATCATACCTCTGATACTCAGAGCGGCCGTTTAATTTTAGACCGTTTTTAGTACAGATTCTCTTTCAGCTTCTGTCAGAGCCTGATCCCAGAGAGACCTCTCAAATGTGCAGCCTCCTCCTCCTCCTCATCTTCCTCCTCCTCCTCCTGCATTCTTGTGGCAGCAGATCTGCGGGACGTGAAACTTTGAGCTGAAATTCTAAAAAGAGGCAAACGTTGCAGCTGAAGCAGACTTGGGCTCTGCTCCCGGCCTCCCGCCTCGCTCCATAAACAGCATTAAAAATAACTTTGAACAAATGTGCAGCAGATGATGATGATGATGATGATAGCCTTCAGATTTAGCGTCAGCCGGTGAGTGTTTCCTGTTGGAGGGCAGCCTGCCAGGGAAGAGTTTGATATCAGATCAATTTTATTATTAGTTTATTTACTCTATATTTACTGTGAGGAGGGGGAGGGACAGCGTCGTCTTACAGACGGACTATTCCATCCAAAGTTAGTTGACGTCTCTACCAAATCTTCATGAAATGGTCTAAAGAAAGTGCAAATCGATGCTCGCCTCCTCGAGGGTCGGCTAATACTGAATACTGACTGTAATGACAAACATTTAATTTCAGTTGTAAAGAAGAAGTTGAAACTTCTCAACTCTCAACAACTAATAGCATTATTTATTCAGAATATATATATATTTTTATATTTGAATACACTTCACAGAATAAAAGCCCTCTCCACATAAGTACATGTGACATACATGTACTTGTGTTTTTTTTAAAGGGTTAGTTCAGATCCAACAAAATATTCGTTTAACCGCACTATAAAACAAACAAACTAACCGATCGTGGCAGCAGCAGACCAGCAGCTCCTGTGTTCTGAGAGGTAAAATGACCACCAGACTCCTTTGACAAAAACAGTAATTTTACACAGGCTCTGCTGGTCTACTGTTGTCTCAGTCAGTTAGTTTGTCTGTGTTATTGTGTGACTTTGGTGTCTTTAAGGGTTAGTTCAGATCCAACACAATATCTGTGTAACAAACAATAACACAGTAACAGAAAACAAACTTACCAATGGAGGCAGCAGCAGACTATCAACTCCTGTATTAGGCAAAGTAAAATCCCTGTTTTAGTGAATGTAGTCTGGTGTGTGTGCTGTTTGTGGTTAAACCAAAAGGATCTTCCAGGTCTCTCTCTGTAGGGATCCTTTCCATGATGCTGTCACACACTTAGAATAACACTCTGAGCCTGTCAGTGGATCAAACAAGCTCTTTTAGTGGACCTACTGTGATCAGGTGCAGTTGTCCCAAAGGATCACGTTGCAGCCATTGCAGCCCGTTTGGTGGCTGCTGGCTGAGGTGATCTACTGGACCAGTTCCAACACTTTTACTACCTACCAGTCCTTCAGACACCAGGATGAGGACACAGAGGGACCATGGTTAACAAAAATGGAGTTACTATTTGATAAAGATCCAATGTGCTCACCAACAAATCAAAACAGTCCAATAAAGAATCCAAAACAAACTTTGATAGCAAATACAAAAGGGAATTTGCAAATAGTGAGACACAGGTTATGAGACAGGAAGTGAAGACAAAGCTTCAGTCTTGGACCAGCCATGTTTTGTCCTGACAGTGTTCAGCCCAGCGTGTGATGAGAGGGAAGTCTTCCAGTGAGTGCAGACTGTGTTTGTGTCTCTGGTATGTTCACTGTGTGCGTCTGGGTTTTCATTTTCGTCTTGTGCTGATTTATTCCCATTAATTATAAAATCCAGGTCATTATCAAAGCAGCGCTCCGACCCCAGAGGGAAAGCCGGCTGTGTTTCCCCAAGCTCTTAAATACTTCAAAAGCTCTATTGTTGGGGGGAGGAGGAGCGGGGCTGGGGTGTTGGTGGAGGTTACTTCTGGAGGGGCGGGGGGGCAGAGATGTTCCAGACGACGTGCCGCCATGTTTAAAGCCCGATCAGAGGAGTCTGCTGGTCTCTGGGCTGTGGCTGTGGGTGTGTCCAGTGTCTGGAATCTCTTTCCCATCAGCCCCTGCAAAGCCCCTGCTGACTGACCTCCGACCTGCGGTGACCTCTGGTAGTAAACACCGTCAGTCACTGTGTTTACATTCGCACCAGAGAGCAGGTTACTGTAAAATCTGCCCCCCCCCCACACACATGTCCCTCTACTCAGTTTGGAGTTAGTGTTTTGCTTCTCTGAGCAGCTGCTCCAGCTTTCTAGCTGTTCTTCAGACGGTTCTAAAGCACGTCTGGACTGAGAGAGCACAGGTTTCCCTCAGTGTGTGTGAATGAGAGCGGATCAGTGCCGGGGTTTGACAGGCAGGTGTAGCAGGTGCTGTAAAAACAACAGGAAGTTGGTTATTAGGCGTTTGATTTGACCGCTCACCAAACCGGTCGGAGCTGAACACACATTTATAGATTCAGCCCCACTTACACTTCCATCAGTGTCTCTGATGGCCAACCAGAGATGCTCCTCACACCTGCAGAACCTCATAGAGAATCTTCCTGTTTTTAGGTTTCCTTCAGTGTCTCAGTGATCCAGTGACGGTTGTCTGCACAGCCTCAGGTCCACTGCTGCTGGCCGCTTCATTTGTCAACAAATACCCTCTAAAGACCTCTACATCACGACAGTATACTTCCTGTAGCTCCAACACCCTCATTCTTATGTATTCATGACATAAATATGTGGATTTTAAGAAATAAACTGGGCTTCTAAGGTTGAGCTGATGTCCCAGTCGTCCTCTACAGTGCAGCACTTCTGAATGTTGTTATTACTTGACATTGCTGTTACTTTCTATGTAGTGAAGAGAGGCTTCCCAGAGGTGAGTCAGTCTGGGAAGAGCAGAACCTCTCTGGCCTCATGTGTCGTAGAGTTTAGTGTCATTCACTCCTCACCTCTGTCAACATTCACACTCAGCTCCCTCCTTGTTCCGTCGGGTGTTGTGAGCTCCGTCCGTCAGGCTGACAGCAGCATGAGAAGCAGCACACAGCCTGGAAAGTTTTCAGATTCTTCCTGAATATTTCCACACCGCTGGTTTCTTCCTGAGAGAGAGAGAGAGAGAGGAGTGAACATCCTCATCGTCTTTTTCTAGGCTGCTGGCACCTCTCTGCTGAACGCTACGCAGGTACCGTGATGAATACAAGTGAATTTCAAAATAAAGGCGCATCCTGAAGATGATATTGATCGATGTTTTCACTTTGCGTCGATGCTATTGGACTGTTGACCGATGAATGTGAGTGTTGATTCAGATCGATGGATCGTTCCACCTGTGGTAGGACGAGAGACGGTCAGATGAACCTGGGAAGAGGCCTGCGAGCAGTTTGCAGTGGAATGATTTACAAAAGAATATCTGTGATTCTAAACGTTCACGGTCGCTAAATCTGTCGCCTGTTGCTTTTTGATAAATCATTGGGGCATGTCATCGAGAATCAGAGAACTGGGTGCATCTTATTTTTTGTAATGCTAGCAGTTTTCTTCTTCAGGTTACAGGAAATGTTGGCGTTGTTAACGTTAGCTATTAGAGACAAAAACAGAAAGAGAATGAGGCTCAATAATCACCTGGAGGATTGACCTATTTAGAGAACTGTTAGAGAAAGTAAACTCAAAGTAAGGTCCGTTCATGTAACGATGATCCCGCTGGAGAGCAGCTTCCTCTGGTCTGATCACAGGAACCAGGTCAGGTCAGAGAGCGGACAGCGCCGGGGTTAGCTCCCGTTCACGTGGTCGACACGACGCACTCTGCTGTGGCTGTGACTCTGCACAGAAATGTGATTGTGTGATGGAGCAGCAGCAGCAGCAGCAGAGCCAACGAAGCTTTCTGACTTTCCTACAGCGACCGTGGCATCGTGATGACATGCTGATTAGACACAGGCCGGGCCACCACTGTACCAAACAGAGGTCACACTGTATGGGCTGGGTGCCACAACGTGCCAGTGAGTGGGAGGCAAAATGAGGCTGCAGAGGAAGCGGACTGGGCGTCTGTGGTGGAGCCCTGGTGGAGGAGGAGGAGGAGGAGGAGGAGGAGGAGGAGGAGGAGGAGGAGGAGGAGGAGGAGGAGGAGGAGGAGGAGGGGTGAGGCTTTGTCTGGCAGCAGATCAAAGAGTTTTATTCTTCAGGATCTCTGCAGTGGACCCAGCCGAGGAAGTCAGACTGGGGTCAGAGGCTAATGAAGCTTCCTCAGGAGGTCCACCAGAGAGAGACAAGGAGGATTTATGATCAGGTGTCTGCAGGACACACCAGTAGTCATACCAGTGGAGAGAGAGAGAGAGAGTTCAGGACCCTGAGACCTGAGGGGACCTGGGGCCTCCAGGGCTGGAACACCATCATCCTGCAGGGGGAGTCTGCCTGTTAAAGGAAGGTGGAGAAAGAGATAGACCTGTAAGATGTTGTTGGTTTAACCACAAACGGCCATTATATCGCTCTCTGCAAACTCACCAGACTACATTCACTAAAACAATAATTTTACCTCACAGAAAACAAGAGTTGCTGCCTCGGTTCGTTAGCTTGTTTGTGCTATTGTGTGTTACAGAATTATTGTGTTAGATCCAAACTAACACTTAAAAACACCAAAGTCACACAGTAACAGAAAACAAACTTACCAATGGAGGCAGCAGCAGATCATCAACTCCTGTATTAGGCAAAGTAAAATCCCTGTTTTAGTGAATGTAGTCTGGTGTGTGTGCTGTTTGTGGTTAAACCAAAAGGATCTTCCAGGTCTCTCTCTGTAGGGATCCTTTCCATGATGCTGTCACACACTTAGAAAAACACTCTGAGCCTGTCAGTGGATCAAACAAGCTCTTTTAGTGGACCTACTGTGATCAGTTGTCCCAAAGGATCACGTTGCAGCCATTGCAGCCCGTTTGGTGTCTGCTGGCTGAGGTGATCTACTGGACCAGTTCCAACACTTTTACTACCTACCAGTCACTCAGACACCAGGATGAGGATAGAGAGGAAACAGTGGAGTTCTCCTTTAAACTAGCCTCACAAACAGATGGGTGGTTTAGTTCACCGTCATGAGCAGGTTTAGGAAGACGCTTTCACACGTGAGTGAATGAACAGAAAACTGTGAGTAATGTTCTGTTGTTTTGTGTGTTTCAGAGTTGCTGGGCTCCACCAAGAGGCTGAATGTGAACTACCAGGACTCAGATGGGTGAGTGGTGACGTAAACACTGTAAAATCCCACACTTGTGCTCTGTGTCCAGTCATTACTCTGCTCCCTCTGCGTCTCCACGCTGCACTGGCTGGAGGCTGATCTCAGACCTGTTAGCTCGGTTTCCTGGTCGCGGGTCAGCTCGGCTGAGTCAGCAGATTTGGCGAAGCGGCGGTTGTGTCTGGTGTCAAAACATCATGTTCGCCTCCCCGTGTGAACCCTGAGCCTCTGCTGCAGGCTGCTCTGCCCCGGTTATGCTGACTGCTTACTTTTCCCCCCTCCAAGCTCATTAGCCTGGAAGGAGAAATGAAAAAGTTTAGTCTCTGCTCATCAATATTTCTCTTTGTTCAAAGTTTTTATTATCCAACATGTAGCGTGGTGCTGCTGTTCCCTCACCTGTCTCACCTCCTGCACGTCTTCATCGCCTCTTGGATGAATTCATTAGCATGTTTGCATGCTCATGTTAGCATTTAGCTCAAAGCACAGCATCACTGCACCGCTAGCATGGCTGCAGGTCCTGAGCCAGTCCAGGTATTTAATAGATTATTGGGCCGAGTCACGGAAACAATCTGGGATATTTGTGCATCTTATTTCAAAAATAAAAATCACGCTCACAGTTTTCCTCCTCGGGGTGTTTCTGGTTTCCCATTGGCTTGCTATGGTTACATCGTCAGCTGTTCGAATCCTGCATTTCAGTCAGAAATACTATTGAACTATTGGAGGATTATTGAAATGTGGTCCCTGCCAGATGCAGTGGGTGTAGCTCGTTCACACTTTGTTACATCGTTGTTGTAATCGGTTATCGGCCATCCTTTGCCTTTTATTGTTGAAACACGATCACTTCCTGGCATCTTCTGTCCACCTGAGCACTGCAATGGGAGGGGGCGATCGCCCCGGCAGGAAGGGTGAGGTACCTGGGGTAGTGGTCTTTTAGCTCATCTCTCCACACCCTCCCTGAATCACCCTAATGATGGGCGCACTACCAGGCGCCGGTAGAGATGAAAGAAAACGTAGATAGTTGAGTAAACTATTCCTTTTTTTAATAATGTAATGACTATTCCCCTTCAAATCCATGACGTTAGAACAGTGTCCGTTATAATAGATGTGATAATCTTGGCTCACCAGGTGGAGTGTGTGCCAGACCCCCTCCCTCACCTGTTTCCTGTCCCACGTACTAAAGCATTAACATGTATTCATTTATTTAGACATGACATTATTTGGATAGTATCATGCTGATAAAACCATGCTTTGATAGCTTATTTTCATGTTTTACCACAAAAATCAGCGTTTCATCCGGCGGCCTCGTCACATGTTAGTCACAGGACCGGTCAGGAGGTCCAGATCTTGGAACAGAAACCTGTCACAGCCTGATGGAGCGTCTTCCTCTGAGCCGCTCACAGCTCCATTAAAAAGTCATCAGAGAGCCTCCCTGCTGCTCCGGCTGACATCTTCCTTCATCACCATGAACACACACACACACACACACACACACACACACACACACACACACACACACACACACACACACACACACACAGTGGCAACAGTCAACATGCAGGTGTTTGTGTTAAACAGACTGGGTAACAGTGGAAGTGGACTCTGGTAAAAGGTGTAGGAACGTTCTCAGGATTTGTTCCCTCCCTCCTCCGTGAGGCCGTACATGATGAGCCACCTGCTGCTCTGAATCTGCTCCGTCGGCCATGTTGGCCGCTTCGCTGTCCTCCTCGTGGCTGCATGGTCACCTGACCTCTGTGCTCTGCCTGGTTCCGGCTGCTGCGTCTGATCCGATGAATCCACCAGGAGTCCTCTTCACCACCAGTTATTGTCCTTTTAGGCTGGAATCAGTTTTGATGTTGGGAAAATAATTGATAAAATAATCCATAATTCCCCTGGAATGGATCAAAAGGAAGGAGCCGGACTTGAACACGTCGGGAGCAGAAAGTATTTGTACTTTCTACCTCCACTCACTGTAGCACCAAGTAGTCCCCACTAAAGTCTCCACTGTCTCCTCCTGCTTGTCTGTTTATAGTGGAGTGAGCAGCTGTTTCAGCTTTTTAAACACAAAACTGGATTCTTCTTCTGAAACATTTATTCACAGACGGTGGTTTGGGTCTCTCCTCAGACTTTCCGGTTGTCTTAGTGCAGAAGGCAGCAGACGAAGTAGCGACAGTAAAGGTCGTAAAGACTCTGAGAGGAGAGACACACGGGTCCCAGAGACATCGTCAAGTGTCCCGGTCCTTTGTTAGAGCGTCGGAGGGCAGAGGGGCGTCCACAGGGGTCAGAGGTCAGCGCCAGAGGGAGGGGCCACAGCCCATTAGGTAGGAGTGTTTACAAAGAGCCAGGACGACTTAATGCAGCGCTGACAGCTGAGAGATGAGGCTGGACACACACACACACACACACACACACACACACACACACACACTCAGAGACACACACACACACTCAGAGACACACACACACACACACACACACACACACACACACACACACACACACACACAGACAGACACACAGACAGACACACACACACACACACACACACACACACACACACACACAGACAGACACACACACACACAGACACACACACACGCAGACAGACACACACAGACACACACACACACACACACACACAGACAGACACACACACACACAGACACACACACACGCAGACAGACACACACAGACACACACACACACACACACACACACACACACACACACACACTCACACACACACAGACAGACAGACACACACACACACACACACACACACACACACAGACAGACAGACAGACAGACACACACACACACACACACAATATTTAAGTGGATCTTATCATAAATTACAACTTTATTCCTAAAATACAGACTTTTTCTTGTTTCTGACTTTCTAATAAAACTTGACGTTGACTTGAAGTGTAGTTTTAAAACATAATTACAGAAGTGATCATTGTCTTTCAGGATATTTAACCTCTTTCTACTCACGTTCCAACTGTATATTGAAAGATTTTGACTCTTTCTTGTAAAATGACCACGTTTATCACTACTGAGGCTTAATTCTAATGACGTCATGAGACGTCGTGCTGTTCCAGTTAAACCTGTCGATCACAAGCCAGCTGGAAAATAAGGGGGTAACGACATGGACAGTGAGGATTACTGATGCTGTTTCAACTTTTACAGTCGGTACAAAGAACCAAGAGAGTTTTGTTTTGGACTGATATCATCACTGGTGTGTATGCTACCGTTCATTTGGGAAAACACAGGTTACTGCTGCTCTCACTGTTCCTAAGGCCTCTCCTGGTCACACGCTGGGAGTCTGTCACCACTCTGTGCTGGTCTGACATTTCAAAGATCAGCCAGCTGTTACGACCAGACAAACACAAGTCGAGGCGAGCAAACGGAAGAAAGCAGCCGAGTCGGAGGAGCTCGGGATCACAGTTCCTGCTGTGGGATTATAGAAGGAAGCTCACCTCAGTAACTAACACACCACACAGCTATGGAGGTAAAGTAAGCAGCAGAAGTCAAGAGCCACAGCCATCGGTCCACCAGTCCACCACCAGGAAACAAGTCTCTAACTATTGATTGATTATCACAATAGTTCAATAATAAGCCATGTTGAGGATGTGCTGCTTCCCCCAGTCTGAGGTTTGAACATGTTGGTCGGACAGAACAAGACGTTTGGTGAAATGACTGCAGGATGTTGGAACAGGCTCTCCTCTCTGTTTCTGCATGTTTCATCTGCCAGTCGGTGAGTGTAGACAATAACCTGCAGATCAATAAGGAGTGTAGACAATAACCTGCAGATCAATAAGGAGTGTAGACAATAACCTGCAGATCAATAAGGAGCAGAGACAATAACCTGCAGATCAATAAGGAGCAGAGACAATAACCTGCAGATCAATAAGGAGCAGATCAGTAAGGAGCAGATCAATAAGGAGGTGAACAGAGCCGCTGGCTGCAGGTTGGACTCGTCCTGTTTGTAGCAGAACGTTGGTTCACACTGTGGATGTTTGGGAACATGAACCACAACTGGTGCTTTTCCCCTGAGAGTGTGTGTGTGTGTGTGTGTGTGTGTGTGTGTGTGTGTGTGTGTGTGTGTGTGTGTGTGTGTGTGTGTGTGTGTGTGTGTGTGTGTGTGTGTGTGTGTGTGTGGTTGTGTGTGTGTGTGTGTGGTTGTGTGGTTGGTTGTGTGTGGTTGTGTGTGTGTGTGTGTGGTTGTGTGGTTGGTTGTGTGTGGTTGTGTGTGTGTGTGTGTGGTTGTGTGGTTGTATGGTTGTGTGTGTGTGTGTGGTTGTGTGGTTGTATGGTTGTGTGTGTGTGTGTGGTTGTATGTGTGGTTGTGTGTGTGTGTGTGGTTGTGTGTGTGGTTGTGTGTGTGTGGTTGTGTGTGTGTGGTTGGTTGTGTGTGTGTGTGTGGTTGTATGTGTGGTTGTATGTGTGTGTGTGGTTGTGTGTGTGGTTGTGTGTGTGTGGTTGTATGGTTGTGTGTGTGTGTGTGGTTTTGTGTGTGTGGTTGTGTGTGTGTGTGTGGTTGTGTGGTTGGTTGTGTGTGTGTGTGTGTGTGTGGTTGTATGTGTGTGTGTGGTTGTGTGGTTGGTTGTGTGTGTGTGTGTGTGTGTGGTTGTATGTGTGGTTGTATGTGTGTGTGTGGTTGTGTGTGTGGTTGTGTGTGTGTGGTTGTATGGTTGTGTGTGTGTGTGTGGTTTTGTGTGTGTGGTTGTGTGTGTGTGTGTGGTTGTGTGGTTGGTTGTGTGTGTGTGTGTGTGTGTGTGTGTGGTTGTATGGTTGTGTGTGTGTGTGTGGTTGTGTGGTTGGTTGTATGGTTGTGTGTGTGTGTGTGTGTGTGTGTGTGGGGGGGTAATAGTCTCCACAGGGACGTGGATCTCAGGCAGGAAAAGGTTTTTCATTATTCATCGAGGCCGCTGGCGGCTCGGTGGGCGGTGGGGCTCAGACAGAGCTCAGACCCCCCCACCATAATCACTACGCTGCATCTAAACACAACATCCCCAACACTAAATTTCCCACAATCCTCCAGTGCACACCTCCTCCGGTGCACGTCAGCGGCTTCATGTTTAAACACAGTCGGGACGCTGTTCTCACGGGGGGGCTCCTTCAGTGTGTCAGGATTAAAGGTGCATGTCCACCAGTTTACAGTGTGCTGTGACCATGGAAGGACTGATGGTTTCATTGATTTAATACGAGTTCTTAGACGACGTGCAACATCTGAGCGGCTGTTTAGGATCCTGTTTGTTAGTCAGCAGGCTTCTCTAAGTTTGGTGAAAGGTTCACCCTTGGTTCAGAGAGAAGGTGGTTTCTTCTTCGTGCAACCTGAGGGACATTTTGAGGGTGAGGAGGATGATGAAGTGTGGCTGAGAGACATGTGGTGCGTGCAGGTCTTTTCCACAGTCGTCTGTGCAGCTAAACACATTGGTGTCATTAAAATAACAAACGTATGCAGCGGCCTAGTCGGAGGTCTGCGTGTGCTCCGGCTGATGTGTTCGTTCGATCCTCTGGAGGCCTCGGCGGCGTCTTTTGTCGAGCATCTTGTTGACAGAGAGAGAAACAGTGTGAATGAGTGAACAAGTGAAACAGTAACATTCAGATCAGACTCCCAGAGGAAGGAGAGCAGAGCCGGAGGTTATGTTTAATGAAACAGAAAGGCATCCAGCTCGCCCCGCCACAACTCCCCGCCACAACAATGGCTGACATACTTTCCTCCTGGCTCAGACACTTTTAGATTTCGCCAAGTTTTCATCAGCGGATTAATTACCCCCCCGCTGATGATCGGCCCGTCCCCTCCAGGTGGATCTGCTCACCTGCGGTCCGCTGTGGTTGGAGGGAAAGGTGGCGCCCTCACACGCAGACAGAAGTATGATCACATAGATCAGTGTTGGTGTTTGAGGAGGGCGGCCACTCGTCACCCAGGAATATTTCTCTTTATTGACTTGCATGCCAGAGTGTGTGTGTGTGTGTGTGTGTGTGAGAAACAAACACACAGGCTATAAAAGGCTTTTTTCTGCATCCCTGTGAAACAAATTAGTATTTGAGTCCGTGCTGATGCCCACGGCGGCGGTTGGCTCGGTGTTTCCATGGAGAGCGGAGCTGGAATGGCCCCCGTGAATCGCTGGGGTGGTGGGAGCTCCGGCCTTTTGTCCCGGGGGAGCGACCCGAGCTGCCAGCGGCTGTCACGCAGCCGTCTGAGGAGGGAAGAGAAACCACACGGCTGCTGACGGCGACAGAAGCTCCTTCAGGTCCCCAACAGGCGGAGCAGCGGCAGTTTGAGGGTGTGATAAGGCAGACTTTTAGCTGAGAGATTAGAGATTAGAGATTAGAAAACCTTAATAAGAAAGAATAAAAAAGACGCACACATGCCTGAGTGGAAAAACAGCAGCTGGCTGAGCAGAAATAGTTTCCTGATAATAATAAATAAGTGGACTCTAATAGTTAGTGTACATATAACAGCTAGCCTACAAACTATTGATGATTTGTATATCCTGTGAATACTTCATTCTGATTGGCTGCTGGGTGTTGAAACGTGGTGAAGGACAGAGGAGTTCCTGTGAAAGTCTCCTGCTGCTAAGTCATATCTAAGGGTTGTCCCATCTACTGGAGCAGCGAACAAAGCTGACGTTGCTTGAGAGCCTGCTGGGACGTAATGATTGTTCTTCTTCTAGTAGTCAGAGCTTCCAGGGAGGTGTGGCTTGTGAAACACATGTGATTGTGATTAGATATGGTTTATTGAGAGGGATAACACCCTCCTTACATACAAGCCTCCTGTGACCTACTACCTTTTTATATGGATGATGTGTATTTAGGATCTATCTGAGGAATGAGTCTATTTGGTCTGTGGATCCAACAACATCAACTCGTCTTCGTAACCTGAAACTGTAAAACCTCTCCTTTAACACTTTAACTACATGCACACTCTCACTGAAGTGGCCTCTTCAGTGCAGAACCTTTGTGTTTAATGTGTCGGTATCAGGGCTTTTACTGCACTATTGCATCTGAATACGTCCTCCAACATGTGCAGCAGTGAGGTCTGTGTGATCTTCACTGTAAAATGTTCTCCATGTGCCAACATGCCCAATCTGCACCCATTAAATCTGCTCGTAAATGTTCTCAGGATCACAATCACTGAATAAAAAAACATTTTGTCTCGTAAAGAAGGAGGCGAGCGGAGGAGCCAAACTGTGAACACGAACACGCTGTAAATCTCTCCATCTTGTGTTGGTGGTGCTTTAGTCTCTCACACTGACGCTGTGTGTTCAGACCACCGAGGGGAAAGAGGCACCGGGCTGAGACCTGGAGTGAGGCCTCCAGGTCCAGACTCAAGTAGGGGGAGGAGAGTATTAAAGTCTGGGTGTCAAAAACAAAATGTGACGGGGTGGCTTGTCAGAACGTGTAGTGTGTCTGGAGTAGTGTTGGACTGTAACAACTAGCTTGCATGTGGTGTCACTCTTCTGTAAAATAATCATCATTTAAAGGCAGAGCAGTGTTCTCTTGATGGCCTGAGTCTGATATAACCAAAGCAAAGGTCGAAAACTCAAAATGAAACTGGGCTGTCTCACCTCCCTGCTCCTACCTGTCCAAAACCACCCACGTCTGAAGCAACACCCCCGCTCCCAGTGCTTCCTGACACCTGGACGTAACCCGGCCCGCTGGGCTCGGTGATAGTGATGTCGCAATGACGGCCAGGAAGTGAGATGACTGGGGTGAGGGAGGGGGGGTAAGAGCCTGTGTGGAGAGGGTCACATCCCCCCACCTACCTCCCTCTGCTCCTCGATGATGAGAGGTGAGGTCACAGAGGGCCTCGTTCTCCCAGAGAGAGGATGGGGGCGGGAGGCGGGGGGAGGCAGAGGAAAAACCCAGAGCTGTCAGCAGGTCTGAGGACTGTGAGGTGAGCAGGACTGGAGGACAGAGGAGGGATTGTCTCTCTGCACCGACTCCTACCTGCATGCTGGCCTGCAGCCTCATACAGGCTCCAGCAGAGCCTGATCCGTGCTGCCCCGTCCTGCCCCGTCCTGCCCCGTCCTGCCCCGTGCTGCCCCGTCCTGCCCCGTCCTGCCCCGTCCTGCCCCGTGCTGCCCCGTCCTGCCCTGTCCTCTGTAGAAGCTGTAAGAAAATACCTCTGCCAACTTCCTGTTAGCCCTCTGCTAACTTCCTGTTAGCCCTCTACTGACTTCCTGCTAGCCCTCTGCTAACTTCCTGTTAGCCCTCTACTGACTTCCTGCTAGCCCTCTGCTGACTTCCTGTTAGCCCTCTGCTAACTTCCTGTTAGCCCTCTGCTAACTTGAATGGGGATTAAATGATTTAATCGTGAGTCTCTTCCAGACTTTCCAAATGTTATCAGACAAACAGGGCACTTTACAGTCTGTGGAAGAAGTCGGATGCCATGGTTGTAGTGGCTTCAAAGCCTGGAGACCTTCCTGGGGGGCTGATCTGCACTGACCTCCTCAGGAGCCGCCATTATTGCTTCTTGCTGCCGCCACAGCTGAACCCCGCCCTCAGTATGATGCCTGATGTGAGACATGCTGGCTGTTTTTATTTATAGGCCATGTATCCGTCTGTCATTGCTGTCGTATCTTATTGCCTCCTGTTCTGTTTTTATATTTATCTTCCCTAAATATCTTTATTTTATATGTTTCATACATCTTTCTGTATGACCGGAGCACCTCTTGAGTCTTTAATCGCTGTAGCTCAACACTGAGCGCCGTCACTTGGCCATAAACGTGAGACTGGGAGCCAGCCGAGATGGATTTTGGCGTGATGGTGATCAGGTGACTCCACCTGCCCCTAAAGGTGAAGAGAAGCCAGGTGTAGATCCCAGAATGTAACCTGTGTCATGTGCTGGTGGTCTGGGATCACGTGAATGAAACGAATCAACAGAATGATGTTAATTTAATAGATAGTGTGGTGGTAAAGTGAAGTCTCGGGTCTGAGCTCTGAGGCGTCTTCATTAGCAGCCTGCAGGCACTCAGGGCTCCTTCTTAAACTAATTATCTCGCTCCTGAAACTTCTCCACAACACGTACGAGCCTTGTCCTCCTCTGAGCTGAGCTTAAGCCCTCCTGACTGAGACGAGCGCCGACGTTTAAGCCTCCGTGGTGACTGAGGGATTTCTCCTCTCCCTCTCCTGCCCTTTGGAACCTCTCTCCGTAATCCATCCATTATTGTGGGAGCTGCCCCTCGGCGCTCTCTGTTACTGCGCCCTCATGAATGCCATCGCTCACATTACGCAACTGGGAGAAAGGAAGGAAGAGCAGCACTAAAAACAGCCCCCACCCCCCTCTTTATTCTTTTCTTTTCTGCCTCTGCCTGCTTCATTTACAGACGACCACATGTAGCCTGTAGCTTTATTTCCTCTCCTGTCTGAGTTCTTCACGTGTGGGGGAGGACGCTCACATGTCACGGCCGTGCTCATGAGGATTTTACAAAGAAAAGAAAAGAACATTTTCTATGAAAGAGCCCCTGAATGTATTCTCTTCAATTATACATATATACAAGTGAAAAATGTTGAGCAGAGTTACCTAAAGTCCAAGATGATGGCTTCAAATTGTCCATCCAATAATTCAAAGATCTTCAGTTAATGTGATGTTGATAAATACACTGCACTAATATATATAGTATGTATTTATACCAAAGCTCTTTACAGTATATCGCTCTCTTGATTGCCACCAGACTTCATTGACAAAAACAGTGATTTTACCTCACAGAACCTCACAGAGCTGCTGCTCTGCTGCTGCCTCCATCAGTCAGTTTGTTTGTGTTAGTGTGTGACTTTGGTGTTTTAAATGTTATGTTCAGATTCAAGCTAACATGTTAGTTCCCTGATGGAGGCAGCAGCAGACCAGCAGCTCCTGTGTCCTGTTCTCTAAAATCCCTGTTTTAGTGAATGTAGTCTGGTGTGTGCTTAGAATAACACTCTGAGCCTGTCAGTGGATCAAACAAGCTCTTTTAGTGGACCTACTGTGATCAGGTTACCAAGTTTCAAAACGCCGGACTGCTCCTTTAACTCCTCCTCACCTGACGAAGATGCACTGAGGTCCACAGATGATCAGATGCTCCTGGGTTTTGTTCCAGGATCCAGGGCTGTGATTCAGGGGGCGTGGCCGATGCGCTGAGGTGTTTCCAGGTGTTGTGGTTTACCTGCAGCTGCAGGTCGACGTCTGACTCACACAGGAACACGATGACGTGACTCTCCCCCCTGTTCACTCACACAGCGAGTCCAGACACAACAGAGAGCTCTGTCTATATGATATTAGCTAGATTAACACAAGAGGACAAACCTCAGAGAGAAGTAAGTCATCTTACTTCTCTCCATGTTGAGTTTTAACATCGAGGGCTGTTCTCGTCCCCCTGAAGTCAGTGTTGTTAAAGCTCTGACGTGTCTGAAGAGGGTTTATTGACTCCTAATGACTGATGTGGTGTGTTTATGTGCTTCTGATGCACATTTTATAGCTGTGCTTATGATGTTTATAACACCCCCCCTCTCTCGCTCTCTCTGCCGTGACCTTTGACCCCAGGTTTTCAGCCCTGCACCACGCCGCCCTCACAGGGACCACAGAGCTGCTGTCTGCCCTGCTGGAGGCTCAGGCCACCGTGGATGTCAAGGACAGCAACGGTGAGACACACACACACACACACACACACACTCACTCACTCACTCACTCACTCACACACACACACCTTTCCTCAGGGACGAGGAGCCTTTGGAGGGACCAGGCCCTGTCGCACAAAACACCTAAAGTTTTCCCCTTCAGTTTGACACAGCTCTCCTCAGCTGAGGGACTTGCACAGAATTCCTTAAAAGGTTTCCTTATTTAGGGAATAATGTTGAGAGATTTACGGCACTGAAGGAGATTTTACTGCAGTAAAATGCTGCGGTTTCCATGGAGACCTGCTACCTCCTCACACAGTTAAAAAAAAAAAAGGAATAAAAGACGACAAGAAACGCAGATTGTTGAGAGGAGGAAAAGATGAAAGACAATAACAGGAAGCTCACCGTGAAACTGGATCCTGATGTGAAGCCGGTGAAGAGGAGCGCCGTCGTCTCCGCCTGTTTTTACCTGTGGACATGAAGGAAAGATCCGGTAGCATCAACCTGAGAGCAGATCCAGCTGGTCGTTCTCCTCCTCTCACTGTTCTTCTTCATTTATCTCCATAAGTCAGAGTCAGACGCACCTGAAGCCGTTTTTCTTCTTCGTGCAACAGTTTAGTTAATTATAAGACCAGGAAAAGGCCTGAAATATTCAAGGGTGTTTTGTGCTTCTGATTTTATTTCCAGTAAACCTTACTTATCAGACTGGAGGGAACCAGCCCCACAGTCTTCATTAAGTTAAGGACTGTTTTTACATTAAAAATCAGCAATGAAATGAAACCCAGTGGGAATCAGAAACGGTGATTCAGTTTTCAGCGTCAGCGCCGCCTGCTGGCCTGGAGGGGAGCACAGCGAGTGTTAGCAACAAAGCAAGTTGGTCTTCAAGAGCAAAATGAACTGAGGTGACGTTTAATCCACACGATCGTGTCTCCACGGAGATGGTTTAATCACCCTGTTGTCATCCAGCGCCACCATCAGGTCAAACTAGAGTTTTATGCTTCTGGCACCACAGCCGAGACAAATGTTCTCATCCCTCCGCCTGTCCGTCCTGAACGCTGTTTCTCAGGAACGCCTTGAGGAAACTCCTTCTAATTTGGCACAACCGTCCACAAAGTTGGACTCCAGGATGAACTGATTGGACTGCAGTGGGTCAGAGGTCAGAGGTCAGTGTGACAGCTGTGTCAGCTGTGACTCAAGCTAATCAATCGACAAACGTTTAACAGGCTGAAATGACGAAGCGATGATATTAAATGTCCCGAAGGTCAAAGGTCGATGTCCTGATGTTCTGCAGAAACACTCAACTTGCTATGAGCATGTTAGCGATGCTGCTGTTAGCATTTAGCTCACAGCACCATTGTGCCCGAGTCACCGGCGTCACTTCATCTCCAATGCAGATTCTCCAATTAGTGCAGTTAGCTCTCTGCGGTGAACTCCCCGTTATCTAACCAGCCCTCTTCCCGTTTCTCCGAGGTCACTCCCAAACTGGTCGTAGTCTGCCAACACATGTCACGTCATGTCTGGACTGCAGCACTTCTAGCTCCTCCATAAAAGTTCCTTTTAACGTGATAAAACAGCAGAAACAGTGAGGAGAGTCAGGCAGGCTGATTACCTCAGATCCTGTGTCCTGTTTACCTGTTAGAGAAGATCTCAGTGGTGGGATCAGTGAAGACACAAAGACCAACAGTAGGAGAGAGAAGGTATTGGGTACATTCAGTACTTTAGTTGACTACTTCTACTCCACCACATCTCACTGGTAAATGTTACACTTCATTGCATTTACAGATTGAACCAAGCTGCAGCATTAAAGTGATGAATATTGTGAATATGCCCCCCCCCCCCCCCCCCGCTGATGAGTTTTTGAATGGTGAATGTTGACGTGTGCTTGTTGTGTGGACTGATCCGTGCAGGAATGCGTCCGCTGCATTACGCAGCCTGGCAGGGAAAAGCCGATTCGGTCCTGATGCTGCTTCGCTCCGGAGCGTCCGTCAACGGCGTTTCCCTGGACGGACACATCCCTCTGCACCTGGCGGCGCAGTACGGACACTACGAAGTGGTGAGTTCAGCTCTGCTTACACGCTGGTTTTTCCTCTGTGGTTCTGTCACGTTTAAAGAGTTTTCAAAGCTGCAGCCTCCGCTCTCTTCAAACCCCCCACCAGACTCCACTGACAAAAACAGTCATTTTACCTTGCAGGACTCTGGAGTCTGGTGGCACACAGTGATATCACAGCTGTTTCTGACGGCTAGTAAAGAGCTTTGGTATGAACACAAACTGTATATATTAATTTAGATCATCACATACAAGGAAGTTATCTTGTTAGAAACAGTAAGAGGGCCAGGAATCAGAAGCAAGATAGAAATGTCCAATGAAAAGCATATAAAGATGTGGAAACTGTCTCTGTAGTTAAAATGAGAAGCACTTTACTGTTTCTAAGCGAAGAGGACAGAGTGTGTGCTGTGACCGTGCTGCAGGAGGATGTGATCGGTTTTGTGGGGATTCAGATGGTGGTGGTGATGAAGAGGATTTGGGGGGCAGATTTGGGATGAGGTTTTAGGTGGGGGTGTGATCGGAGACCCTGTGTGTGTGTGTGTGTGTGGTGCAGCAGATGTGAGGGAGGTTTGCACTGATGAAATGAGCACTGCAGAGGTTTTCTTTTATTAATCCTGAGGTCAGATCTGACTGTCTGTTATCACACCGCTGTGTTACGGCTCAGACCAGGATTAACATGACACCCCCACCCCCACCCACTGAGGAGGTCTGCAGGTCCACAAAACATCCCACTAAATCTTTATTCTAAGACTATAAAGGGACAGTTGAGATTATCTGGAGTGTGGTTGTATGAGGTCCCTCTCCATAGTCAATGTATAACCTACAGTAGACGATGGCATGTAGTAAAAGTGTTGGAACTGGTCCAGTAGATCACCTCAGCCAGCAGCCACCAAACGGGCTGCAATGGCTGCAACGTGATCCTTTGGGACAACTGCACCTGATCACAGTAGGTCCACTAAAAGGGCTTGTTTGATCCACTGACAGGCTCAGAGTGTTATTCTAAGTGTGTGACAGCATCATGGAAAGGATCCCTACAGAGAGAGACCTGGAAGATCCTTTTGGTTTAACCACAAACAGCACACACACCAGACTACATTCACTAAAACAGGGATTTTAGAGAACAGGACACAGGAGCTGCTGGTCTGCTGCTGCCTCCATCAGGGACCCTAACATGTTAAATAGGATCAGAACGAACCCTTTAAAACACCAAAGTCACACAGTAACACAGACAAACTGTCTGATGGAGGCAGCAGCAGACCAGAGACTCCTGTTTTCTGTGCGGTAAAATGACTATTTTTGTGAATGGAGTCTGGTGGGTGACATTAGAATTGGTCTACTGCTGCGTCCACCTGTTAATTTGTGTTATTGTGTGTCACACAAATACTGTGTTGGATCCGAATTAACTCTTTACAGCCCCAAAGACGACCAAAATGTGTTCAGGTTTAGCCCAAGTTTAAAAACACTGGAGTTGCCCTTTAAATCCATTATCAGTAGATTCCTGGTGAGATTTTGTTTGGGGTTGTCGCTGTAATCCTCCATGCAGAGCTGAGAAAATAACACACAGCTGACTTTGTTTGTCCAGCCTGTGTGAGCCCACAGCACGGCATCTGATTGGCTGAGAGGTGGTGAAACATTATCCACATTACAGCACCGACACAACAACACGACCCTGGGGGGGCTGAGACGCTGCTGACACCTCTGCAGGTGTTTCACTCTGCTAAAAGACCACACACACACACACACACACACAGAGTCAGGCTAGCAGTTTCCCCCTGCTTCCAGTCTTTATGCTAAGCTAAGCTAACACAGACATGAGATCCATCAGAACGTCTCACCCTCAGAGAAAAAGAGAGGAGGAGGAATCCCCAAAATGTTGAACTATTCCTTTAAACCCCATTAACACACCACAGTCAGAGGCTGTTTTTGTTCCTACTGTTGTATTTCACAGGAGCATCAGCACTCAGCAGGTCTCAGTGATGTGAGTGTCTGCTCTTCCCCTTCTCACGTGACCTCTGTCTGTCTGTCTGTCTGTCTGTCTGTCTGTCTGTCTGTCTGTCTGTCTGTCTGTCTGTCTGTCTGTCTGTCTGTCTGTCTGTCTGTCTGTCTGTCTGTCTGTCTGCCTGTCTGTCTGTCTGTTTTCAGTCCGAGATGTTGCTGCAGCATCAGTCCAACCCCTGTCTGGTCAACAAGGCCAAGAAGACCCCTCTGGACCTGGCCTGTGAGTTTGGAAGAGTCCAGGTGAGCGCCTGGGTTTGGTGTGCATCCAAAGGGGGGTTAAGGTTCTAAGCTTTAGTCAGCCTGCAGTGTTTCTGGTGCAAAGGATTGTGGGAGCTGGAAAAGAGGAAAGAGGTGTAATGTGTCTTCATCATCAGGAAACTCGTCAAACTGGCAGGATCCTCAGGTTACATTTTCTCCCTCCAGGGATCCGTAGAGCCCCAGAACCTGTCAGAAGAAGCGCAGCATGTGTTTGTGGTCCGGCCTCGGGGTGTTTGACCGCTCGGCCCAGTCTGGCCGTTATAATTAGGGCTGGTGCTGAGGTCAGCGTGAGGCTCCAGAGAACCAGCTGCCCGCTGCATAAACTCAGTCTAAGACCAGTATTAGTCTTACATGGTCAGGTTAGACTGGTCTAATTCTGCTGCATGAATATTTAGACTGAGGTGGTAACGTCAGCCCCCCTCTCCCCCCGGGTCAGCACCAGGGGCTTTTCATGAAGTGATATGGTGGCAGGATGGAGCTACTGGTGAGGTGTAGCGCTCGCTGTCTGGTCTATACCACGACCCCCCCGGAGAGGAGGCACCACGAGGGCCAGCGTCTGTTCCCTGCTCTCCCTGCTCTCCCTGCTCTCCCTGCTCTCCCCGCTCTCCCTGCTCTCCCCACTCTCCCTGCTCTCCCTGCTCTCCCTGCTCTCCCTGCTCTCCCTGCTCTCCCTGCTCTCCCTGCTCTCCCTGCTCTCCCTACTCTCCCTGCTCTCCCTGCTCTCCCTGCTCTCCCTGCTCTCCCTACTCTCCCTGCTCTCCCTGCTCTCCCTGCTCTCCAGCGGCTCATCTCTTCCCCCCCGACGTGTCCAGTTAACTACACAGCCCGGTAGTGATATAAAGTGTGTCGATCTTCCACCGCTAAGTGCCTCTGTTGTAGCCGCCATGTTTATGCTTCGGTGAAGTGTCGTCTTTTACCCATAATGCACTGCACAACAGGCGATCCAATCAGTCTTGCTTAGTTTGACTTGGAGTTAAGGTCTGTTTTCATGCAGCTGGATCCTGATGAGTGCAGGTCAGAGGGAGGCTTATATCAGATGTTAACTGATGGTTGGACAGCACACAGCCACAGCTGGACAAACACACACACACACACACACACACACAGGTTTGATGGCGTTGCCACGGCTACCTCTCTGTCAGTAAACATCACTCTTTGTGTCCCTCACTGGCCCCCATGCTGCGGCAGCTACACAAACCCATCAGGGCAGGATTTGTCTTTTCTCACACGCTCTCCGGTGAAGTCGGACCGGCAGCAAGGACGGAAAGGTCCCACACCACCGCTGGATGTCAGGAAGAAGACGTAAAGACTGGGGACACTCGTTCACCGACCGTTAACCCTTTAAAGATCAACATGTTAAAACATGACCAACACTACAAAGCAATAAGGAAACACTCGTCATCTCAGGGGTTTTTTCCCGTAATTTAAAGCTTCTTTCTCAGAATATCTTCCCTCTTCCTCCTGCGTCACTGTTGTAGATGTTTCAGGTTTCAGCTCATTTTGTGTAGTTTATTCTACAGCAATGCATCATGGGATATGAGACCATCGTCTGCTTCTGTCAGAGTCGTCTTTGTTTTGACTTGTGTGAGTTTGTTAAATGAGACATGAAAGTGAAGTCTGATCCCCCACAGCTGATTCAGACTTTGGCAAGATATCTTTAGAGAGTGTGTGTGTGAGTGTGTGTGTGAGTGTGTGAGTGTGTGTGTGTGTGTGTGTGTGAGTGTGTGAGTGTGTGTGTGTGTGTGTGCAGGCCTCAGCTGCCCCTCAGTGTTTTCGGGGTGTGTCCACGGCAGCTGCTGTGTTTCCATTCGGCTCTCCTCTGTTTCACCTCCTTGAACATATTCAGTCTGTACAAACCCTCAATTCAAACCCACACAACTTTATTTTCAGATTTTATTGTAGATCCCAAAGTTTCCAAAGATCCTAAATCTGCATGTTGGTGAAATGTGATGCTGCGGACATGACAAGAAGCTACTGGATGGTTAGGGGTTAAAGGAGCACTGCTAACTTTTGTAATGTAATTTTGTTTTCATTTTCTGTCCTCTGTGTCCTCATCCTGGTGTGTGAGTGACTGGTAGGTAGTAAAAGTGTTGGAACTGGTCCAGTAGATCACCTCAGCCAGCAGACACCAAACGGGCTGCAATGGCTGCAACGTGATCCTTTGGGACAACTGCACCTGATCACAGTAGGTCCACTAAAAGAGCTTGTTTGATCCACTGACAGGCTCAGAGTGTTATTCTAAGTGTGTGACAGCATCATGGAAAGGATCCCTACAGAGAGAGACCTGGAAGATCCTTTTGGTTTAACCACAGAGAACGACATAACATATAGTTCATCTTAAAAGCCACCAGACTCCATTGACAAAAACAGAACATTTGACCTACCAGGACAGCTCCTGTGTCCTGTTCTCTAAAATCCCTGTTTTAGTGAATGTAGTCTGGTGTGTGTGCTGTTTGTGGTTAAACCAAAAGGATCTTCCAGGTCTCTCTCTGTAGGGATCCTTTCCATGATGCTGTCACACACTTAGAATAACACTCTGAGCCTGTCAGTGGATCAAACAAGCTCTTTTAGTGGACCTACTGTGATCAGGTGCAGTTGTCCCAAAGGATCACGTTGCAGCCATTGCAGCCCGTTTGGTGGCTGCTGGCTGAGGTGATCTACTGGACCAGTTCCAACACTTTTATTACCTCCCAGTCACTCAGACACCAGGATGTGTTTGGCTGAGTTCTCCTGTTAGACTTGGTGAAGGGTCACTCTCCTGCTGGCCTTATTACTGATCATTTGTAGAAAAGGAGGCGAGAGCACATATCCCAGTCCTCGCTGTGACACTTCCCCTGATAACATAACATATTAACGAGCCGTAGATCCCACCTGAGGAGAGATCAGTCTGGGATCTCTGTGACTGAACAACGTAGAAATGCTGACATTGTCCTCCTAGAAGTGAGCTTCAGCCTCCAGCTGGGCCTCAAACATGTGGACTCAGCTGTGGTGCTTTGGGGCGCTGAGGGATGACCTCACGCTCACCTGCAGGCTCTCTGACGCTGTGTGCTGGTCCCCGTTGGGTCTGCACACTTCTGCTTGTACTCGCTCTCATCGCTGGCTTCGTTTTGTCCCCCTCCTGCCTCCCCTGCCTCACCCGCCGCCCCCTCAGGTGGCCCAGCTGTTGCTGAGCAGTAACATGGTCGTGGCGTTGTTGGAGGGAGAGAGGAAGGAGCCGACGGACTCGGCCTTCACCACCCCGCTGCACCTCGCCGCCCGCAACGGACACAAAGACATCATTCGGTGAGGGTTTAGTTGATTTTTTATCCTCCATTTCCTTTTTTGTCCTTGTTCTTGTCTAGTGTTGCTTGTCTTCATCCCTTTGTGCCTCATGTGAATCACTCTGGATGCCTCCTGTCCCATAGAGGACTGTATTAAGTAATGTAGTAATATTCACTACAGCTTCGTAGTTTCCCACAGAAGGAAAATGACCCAGTGCAGTGATCCAGTTGTCACTTTGATCCTCACAGACTGGGTGGACGTTTCAACCTGCTGGACAGTGTTGAAAATCAAAATGCAATTTAAACCGTGTGACACGATTTTTCAGTTTTACAAGCGATGTTCAAGTCGCAAGTAAAATGAAAATGCAATTTTCTAACAATTAGAAAAAGAAAGTGTAAACAGCACGTGACTTCACCTGCTGTGGCCCCCCCGCTGCCTTTACACCTCACCAAAGTGAAGTCCAGCTGCAGTTTGAATTATTAATCCGTGTGTATATTTGTGTAACACATCTCGGCAGACGGGGTTGTGTTGAGTGTGCCGTGGATGTCGGCGGCGGGGGGGCGGGGGGGCCGTGGTCGTTCACCACTGAGCCGGCAGCACGTCTGAGTGGTGATGTGGGAGCCTGAACTGTGTTTGTGTGTTTGTCTCTTCTTCATGCCTCACATTCCCAGCAGAGCTCTCAAGTCCAACATCCCTGTGACCCAGTTTTATCCCTCTCATGTGTGTGTGTGTGTGTGTGTGTGTGTGTGTTTTTGTGAGTGTGTGTGTGTGTGTGTTTTTGTGAGTGTGTGTGTGTGTGTGTTTTTGTGAGTGTGTTTCTGTGTGTGTGTGTGTGTGTGTGTGTGTTTTTGTGAGTGTGTGTGTGTGTGTGTTTTTGTGAGTGTGTTTCTGTGTGTGTGTGTGTGTGTGTGTGTGTGTGTGTGTTTTTGTGAGTGTGTGTGTGTGTGTGTTTTTGTGAGTGTGTTTCTGTGTGTGTGTGTGTGTGTTTTTGTGTGTGTGTGTGTTTCTGTGTGTGTGTGTGTGTGTGTGTGTGTCAGCACTTCTCTCTCAGCCTGCTGTGCAGTAAAGGCTGAGCTGCTTCACTGACTCTTACATAAAGACACATGATAAGATGATCAAATCCAAATAACACACATGATGGTTCATGACGAGACTTTTACTGCACACACACTGTGTGTAAGTCCATGGAGTGACGTAGACTGACCACATGAAGTTGTTGGAGGATGAATGTACAGTCAGACGTTGGGTCTCTCTGGCTGACAGCTGTCACTCTGAGGACGGACTGTGTCTTTCTTCACCTGATGTGACACTAAACTGCACAAGAGCACGTCTCTAATGCTTCTTAACCAAATCCCATTCAAATTCCTAGTGATTTTAGAGCTCAGGGCGGCTCTCTGCTCCAGTGGATCACACGTGTCTCTGCTTTGTTCCAGGCTGCTGCTGAAGGCCGGCATCGATATCAACAAGACCACCAAGTCTGGAACGGCTCTGCACGAGGCTTCTCTGTACGGGAAGACGGAGGTGGTCCGCCTGCTGCTGGATGTGAGTCTACCTCAGAGGATACGGACTATTATCTGCAGTCACCTGTCGGGCAGGTGTCTCCAGGTGTCTGGAGTGGTGGGCGATGAACGCTTTAACTCACTCCTTCACATCTTCACCAGTTTCTTTCAAAACCCCCCTGAAATCAGTTTCTTCATATTTGAGCAGTAACCCGTGCCCTCTTCGGTTTTCTTTGACAACACCCATTTCTGGTCTATGAATTATGGACAGTAGCACATACAGTGTTCAGGGGAGCGTCCCTCCTACTAAAGGTTAAGGCCATCACACACCAACACGACGCACATAAACAGCCTGAGTGTTCGTATCAAGCATGGAGCACTTCTACACGTTCATAAACACAGCCGGACCTACTTGTTGTTTTGCTGCCACAAAATAACGACATCAGCGGAGTAAACGGTTACTGTGGCTGAACACATTGATGACTACAGACCAGCAGTCACAAGCGTCACCCCTGCAGTTACAGCCCGCGGCCACGGGGGCGCCAGAGAGGACAGAACAGGGATTCATGCGTTAAAGAAGCAGTCTGTAGACTTTGGTGCCATCTAGCAGTGAGGCTGCAGCCAACTGAAGACCCCCCCCCCAGGATTCATGCTCCCTTTGCTTTGTATTCTGCTCAATCAGTCTGATCTTTCTCCTTGTCCGCCCTCCAAACGGTACATTCACACCACGCTGACAAGATGTTTTAGGTACTTAAACACTACTGAAGACATAATCATGAATATTATATTCAGTTTCTGGCAGTAGTTACCCATAAATCCTACAGACTGCTCCTTTAATGTGCCCAGTTATTTTAGATTGTGACAAATACCTGCAGAGATAATGCCTTTCCCATCAGCCTCGGCTGTACTCGTTGTTTCACCGCCAGTGTTAGCCTGCTAGCTGGCAACACTGAGATGGTGAGCGTCCGATCAGGGTGTGGGTCACAGAACTCCTGTCCTGTGTGTCTCCTCGCAGGCCGGCGTGGACGTGAACATCCGGAATACCTACAACCAGACGGCGCTGGACATCGTCAACCAGTTCACCACGTCGCACGCCAGCAGGGACATCAAGCAGCTGCTCCGAGGTCACACACACACACACACACACACACACACACACACACACACACACACACACACACACACACACACACACACACACACACACACACACACACACACTTCACTCTTCCTCTTCGTCCTCCTCACCTGTCCCTGTGCTGCAGAGTCACCTGACATTCAGGCTGTTTAAATTCAGGGTTATGTAACTCTTATCAGTCGGCTCTCACAGCTTCAAAGAGCAGGCTGCTCACATTCAGCCTCAAATTTAACAGAGCTGTATATATACTGTGTGTGTGTGTGTGTGTGTGTGTCTGGTCTGTAATCCTGCAGTCGTTTGAAGTTCCTGTGGGAACAGACTGAGGGAATAATGAGCGGTTGTGTTGGAGAAGTGATTTAAAGAGTTTCCCGTCTTGTTTACTGCGGCAGAGACTGGTTCACTCTTCAGTTATTGAATTATTCCTCCTCTGTGGACACCAGCGGTCTTTGTTCTCTTCTCCACTCTGCTCTCGGTGTTTCTGTTAATGACTGATGGTGATATATGTGCAGTACACCCACTAAGACAGCATTTAAAAATACACAAGGGTGCACAACACATTCTTAAAGTTGCATTGAGCCCCACAAATCACGCCGCTGGCCCCCCGGCCCCCCCGCTGTCACAGCAGGTGTCAGTGTGTACGGCTTATCTGAGCGGGTGAAGCTGAACTGTTCCTCTGTTCACAGTGAGGGTGACAATAAACTATGAAGTGTGTGAAAAACTAAGTCAGGTCTTCCAGTCTGAAGTCAGCCTGGAGTCCAGAGGAGCATCACGTGGTCACAGAGCCCACAGGAGAGCTGATGTTACAGCTGCTTCTCCTTCACAGCTAGTTCTGTCATCCACTTTGTGTATTTATATTCACACTCTATAATAATCTACTTCTTCTGTCGGTGGAAACACAACAGACAGAGTTGTGACCCTGAACTGATCCGACTGCTCACTTTTAGTCTGAATGAACAGCAGTGGATCGATAACTGTAACTGTGATGAGTTTTAATATCACTGCAGTGTGACAGCATGAGGGAAACAGCCTCACAGGATGTGGAGACTAAACACCTTGTTGGTGGCTGCTGTGTGTCGGGGTGGGGGGGTGGGGGGGGGTCCACTGCAGATTCACCTCTGTTTATTTTCAGTTTGGTTTGTTGGTAACGGAACAAGTTCAGACGTGATTGTGCTCGTGTGTTCCTCAGATGTGTTTGTCGTCTCTGCCCATTTCTGTTATTCATCATTAATATTAATATTTGTCCTGAATAATGCGGGGGCTTGGGGGGGGGGGTCATATCCTTCATTACATTGAACTGAGACTGTTTCTGGTGAAATACATGACGTCACAGCTCAGTCACATAAATGAGCTGACTGCTGACATGATATTATGTCAGAGAGGGGGGGTCTGCTGTCATATATCTCCTGATCCCGACCCCCCAGCCCTAACTTTGGCTGTCTCCCGCACAGATGCGACGGGCGTCCTGCAGGTCAGAGCTCTGAAGGACTACTGGAACCTCCACGACCCCACGGCCCTCAACATCCGAGCCGGAGACGTCATCATGGTGAGACGCTCAGAGATCCACAGCAGCATCCTGATCCTTCACTTCATGCTTCCTGTAAATGACTGGGGGGGGGGGGGGGGGGACTATTCACACTATTAACTGCAGTGAAAGCACTAAAAAAGGTCCTGCAGTCAGAATCTCTCTGGTGCCAAAAGAAAACGTCTGATGCTGCAGATGTTTAAGGTTTGAGCTCATTTCAACTTCTCTATATCCTGTGGGGTCGTTGGAGCTACAGCAATGCATCATGGGATATGATCGCCGTCCTGTTTTCAGCTCGGTTACGATGAATTTTCCATTTGATCCAAGAGGGTTTGAAACAGGTTGTTTACCTTCAGAAGGAGGAGGAGAAGATTTTCTCAGTCTTTATTGACATATCAGCATCGGGGGGTCTGTAGGTAAAACAGATAAAGAAATAAACACAGCCAGGGGAGGGGGGGGGTCATATTATTATAGTAAGATCATTTCCCACCATGAAGTTATGAGGAAAAAACTCTGAGATTAAAGAGAAAGAACACTTGAGCATCATCTGAACCACTTTGTGAGGCCAGACGAACACAGACAGCACAATAAGGACATACTTTCTCTCTAACGTCATTAATACAGTGTTTTTCTCCTCCGTAGTTTTTTATTTTATGTTCTTTCTTTCACGTATGAAGGCTAAAACAGCATCATAGAAGCGTAGCTAAAGCCGTCAGATGAATGTAGTGAGTGAAAGGTGTGGTGCTCTCAGTTCCATCCCAGCAGTGTGGATGAATGTACGTCAGGGTGAAGCAGGTCTGGCCTGTAGCTCGTCCGGCGCCGTGACTTCCTGTCAGTGAATCAGGTGATGAGTAAAGCTGGAGGTGTGTGAGCGGAGGAAGTGATTCACTGTCTGAGGTCTGAGGCTTCATGTTGGGACTCGCGCTAAATATTAAACATCACCAAAGTGTGTGAAAGGTCTCTTTCTGTACGTGCCCCGGTATTTTCTCATTGGGGGGTCGTTGCCAGCCACCAGGGGCCCGTAGTGACCCATCTCGTCCCCCGCAGGTGTTGGAGCAGCACGTGGACGGACGCTGGAAAGGCCACATCCACGACGCCCAGAGAGGGACGGACCGAGTCGGCTTCTTCCCCCCCTCCATCGTGGAGGTCATCAGCAGGCGAAATGGTCAGTGACACACAGAGGACGTCTCAGGTCACACCCCATGAAAACATCCAGCTGGTTAAGGTTATTAAGCAGGAGGCTCCTTAAAGGGTACTTCAGTGTTTTTACCCCTGGTCCCTCTCTGTCCACATCCTGGTGTCTGAGTGACTGGTAGGTAGTAAAAGTGTTGGAACTGGTCCAGTAGATCACCTCAGCCAGCAGACACCAAACGGGCTGCAATGGCTGCAACGTGATCCTTTGGGACAACTGCACCTGATCACAGTAGGTCCACTATAAAAGAGCTTGTTTTAGCCCCTCACAAACAGCTAATATCACTTTCTACAAAGCCGCCAGACTCCATTGACAAAAATAGCCATTTTTCCCCACAGAACACAGGAGTCACTGGTGTACAGCTGCGTCAACTGGTTGGTTTGTTTGCGTTATTGTGTGACTTTGGTGCTATAAAGGGTTAGCTCACATGAGACACAATATTCATCAAACACACAGTAGCACAAACAAACTAACCGATTGAGGCAGCAGGAGACCAACAACTGTGTTGTTGTTGTATGAGGTAAAATGACTATTTCTGTCTATGTAGTCTGGTGTGTGTTGAAGAGAGTGCTGTAATGGCTGTTAAACAAAAAGGATCATTTAGACACCACATTATGTACAAATAGGGCCCAGATTTAACAATGTTACTTACTGCTGTCATTCATCACACAACCATGTGTTGTGTATCTCTGACTTCTTGAGATTTGTTGACAGTAAAGAAAAGGTAGAAAATGAGCGAGGACTTTAATTTTGTGTGCCGGTGGAGTCACCTCTACACCTTCACCCATTCGATGGTGGTGGTTTGTTTAACTTCCACTTCAGACACCTTGGTCACCTCATACAGGATGTGATGTAGATGAAAAGCCCCCCATTTTCACCTGAATTAGAAACTAATCAGCCTGCTTCCAGATCCACCCCATGCTTCCTCTCTCCTCCCTCCTGCATCCATCTCTCCATCCATACCACATAATCACTGACCTCCACCTCTAACCATCAGCTTGCTAACCTCCTCCTCCTCCTCCTCCTCCTCCTCCTCCTTCCCTCCCTCCCGTCTCGCCCTGTAGGGGGCACCCTGTCCCGGCACGCCTCTCTGCCCACCCAGCGCCAGCAGCTGCTCTCCAGAGCCCCCCTCTCCTCCGGCCTCAGCTCCGCCCCTCAGACCGACGACTCCTACACTCTGTACGCCCCCCCCACCCACGTGGTGCTGCCGCTAGCCAACGGCCTCACTACCAACACAGGTATACACACTCGGGACGCACACACACACACTGTGCAGCACCATGTGCACGCTGCTGTCTGAGCTGTGATCTGCTGTGGAGGATCACACCAGCAAATATCAAATGTACAAGTAGTGGTTCAAAGAAGACAACGTTCTTTGAGGCACGAGCAGTTATTTAAATGAAGGGAAACGTCTCTCTGGGAGAACCACAAGCAGCCAAACCAAAGAGGTCACAAACAGTTCAGATCCCCTGATTTAAAGGAGACCTTCAGTGTTTCTCCCCCTGGTCCTCTGTGTCCTCATCCTGGTGTGTGAGTGACTGGTAGGTAGTAAAAGTGTTGGAACTGGTCCAGTAGATCACCTAAGCCAGCAGACACCAAACGGGCTGCAATGGCTGCACCGTGATCCTTTGGGACAACTGCACCTGATCACAGTAGGTCCACTAAAAGAGCTTGTTTGATCCACTGACAGGCTCAGAGTGTTATTGTAAGTGTGTGACAGCATCATGGAAAGGATCCCTACAGAGAGAGACCTGGAAGATCCTTTTGGTTTAACCACAAACAGCACACACACCAGACTACATTCACTAAAACAGGGATTTTAGAGAACAGAAGTTGCTGGTCTACTGCTGCCTCGATTTGTTAGTTTTTTGGCTTTATTTCTGTAATAATTGTTTAATCTGAACTAACCCTTTAAAACATACATGTCAAACTCACATCCGGCCCGCGATACAATTATATATACGGCCTGCGAGATCATTTCATGTGACTATTAAGAACGGCCCGTCGGTAAACAGCACTCCCACCTCTAATACTACAAATCCCACAATGCAGTGAACAGCTGCCGCGCTAGTCAGGACCCGTGCAGCAGCCCCTCCTCCCGCAGGTATAATGACACACCGATCAGTGGATCAATGCATCGATCAGCGCTGTTATAGCGACACTTCAGCTACCCCCCCCCAAAATAAATGGCTAAACGAAAAGTGGACTTTGAAAAGTTGTTGAAGTTTGGCTGTTTAAATTCATATTTCTGGATATAATATATATATAATATTATTATATTATATATTATTATATACTATAATAAAAGAGTCACTATTAGAGTCTTCACTAAATGTTGAGCCCGTTTGGCCCGTGACTTTAAATTTTGGCCCTTTCTTTGATTGAGTTTGACCCCCCTGCTTTAAAACGTCAAAGAAACACTAACTAACTAACAGACAGAGGCATCAATCTACCGCACCAGTTCCAACACTTTTTGTACCTACCTGTCAATTCCATCTCTATTCTGTATGTTTATAGTTCAGGACTACGGCATTAAAGTTTGCACATGTAGCGCGCAGTGGATCCCATCATCTGGTAATGTGTGCTTGTGTGACTTTAGCTCTATGGAGGCTAGTAAAAGGTGCTGATACCGGCTGTAATCACTGTGGTCTAGTTGTTTATTGAATCCAGACCCCTGATCAGAGTTTCTTTGAGCTCTGATCCGGTGACTGATCACCATCAGTAATCGGCATGAAGAGCAAAGATCCCTCTCTTTCATTTCCACTGTCCCAAACCAGAGATCAGCTCCAGCAAGTCTTTTCTATCTAATCTTTGTCCTCCAACACACCCCATCCCCCCAGTCAGCCACCTACCCCCCCCTGAAACAACGCAGTCCTTCAGAGTGTTTGTGTCTGATAGGTTTGTCTCCCAGCCGCCTGTCTCAGTCTGAGTTTCCCTTCGAGGACATCTGGGTTCTCAGGGACTCGTGTCATGGTAAGACCCCCCCCCCGAACGACGGCTTCTCCTCCCCGGCTGCTCTGAAGCTGCCTCGCTGCCCCGCTCAACGCTCTGCATCCCCACCCGACACACCAAGACAGCCAAGCAGAACCGCTGTCCACAGTTCGGGATCGCTGTGGCGCCGCATGTCGCCTTGCAGCGCCTCATGTCACTTCACTTCAGCGTTGGCTATCGGCGATTGGCTGATTTCACCGCTGGCTGTATTTTTAGAGCGATACTTGTTGTTTTGTTTTGCTAATTTAATGGTTTGCCTCCTTAAGAAATCAACCCAGTCAATAATGAACCTGTAAAGCATGACCTTTTTCCAGCTCTATACGTTTCCAAAGACGGCAGATTGCCTCATTTCAGTTCTTCAGCTGAGCCTGGTTTAAAACGACGTCTGCGTCTGAAACTCCAGACTAACGTGATGTTTAGCCGCTAAAACAGGACGTTAGAGTCTTAAATCTGTCTGAAACCTCAGTTTGACACCCAACAGGACGTGAAGTGCAGACTGTTAGTGGGAAATACTACAGTATGCAGCACTGGACACCATGCATACACATCCCATAATGCAGTAGTAATGATAATAACAACCTAACAGCCAATGGCGGACAACGACCAAGGCAGATCTGGCTTAACATCAATAACTAATAGCTTCAGTTTAAGGTTTCACTTTACTGGACGTATTGTATGTTTCCACGGTTACGCCTCTAAAGAAGTGATGTGACTATGACGCACTGAACAGAATAAACAGGACGTCAGACCAGAGGACATATGTCAGCCTGTATGTCACTTCATGCCTCCTGTTACTTCAGACCGCCTCCTGTTACTTCAGACCACCTCCTCTGGCTTCAGACCGCTTCCTGTCGCTTCAGACCGCCTCCTGTTACTTCAGACCGCCTCCTGTGGCTTCAGACCGCTTCCTGTCGCTTCAGACCGCCTCCTGTTACTTCAGACCGCCTCCTGTTACTTCAGACCGCCTCCTGTTACTTCAGACCACCTCCTGTGGCTTCAGACCGCTTCCTGTCGCTTCAGACCGCCTCCTGTTACTTCAGACCGCCTCCTGTTACTTCAGACCGCCTCCTGTTACTTCAGACCACCTCCTGTGGCTTCAGACCGCTTCCTGTCGCTTCAGATCGCCTCCTGTCGCTTCAGACCGCCTCCTGTTACTTCAGACCGCCTCCTATTACTTCAGACCACCTCCTGTGGCTTCAGGCCACCTTACCAGGATTCAGATCACTCCTTGTCACTTCAGATAATTTCCTGTCACTTCGGATCGCTTCCTGTTGCTTCCTGTCACTTCTTGTCACTTCAGACCGCCTCCTGTCACTTCAGACCGCCTCCTGTTACTTCAGACCACCTCCTGTCACTTCAGACTGCCTCCTCTCACTTCAGACAGCCTCCTGTTACTTCAGACCGCCTCCTGTCACTTCAGACCACCTCCTCTCACTTCAGACCACCTCCTCTCACTTCAGACCGCCTCTTCTCGCTTCTGACCGCCTCCTCTCGCTTCTGACCGCCTCCTGACGCTTCAGACCGCCTCCTGTCACTTCAGATCGCCTCCTGTTACTTCAGATCGCCTCCTATCACTTCAGACTGCCTCCTGTCACTTCAGACCGCCTCCTGTCGCTTCAGACCGCCGCCTGTCGCTTCAGACCGCCGCCTGTCTTTTCTGACCGCTTCCTGTCGCTTCAGACCGCCGCCTGTCTTTTCTGACCGCTTCCTGTCGCTTCAGACCGCCTCCTGTCACTTCAGATCGCCTCCTGTTACTTCAGATCGCCTCCTGTCGCTTCAGATCGCCTCCTGTCTTTTCTGACCGCTTCCTGTTGCTTCAGACCGCCTCCTGTCGCTTCAGATCGCCTCCTGTCGCTTCAGATCGCCTCCTGTCACTTCAGATCGCCTCCTGTCGCTTCTGACCGCTTCCTGTCGCTTCAGACTGCCTCCTGTCGCTTCTGACCGCCTCCTGTGGCTTCAGATCGCCTCCTGTTACTTCAGATCGCCTCCTGTCGCTTCTGACCATTTCCTGTCGCTTCAGACCGCCTCCTGTCGCTTCAGACCGCCTCCTGTTACTTCAGACCGCCTCCCATCACTTCTGACCGCTTCCTGTCGCTTCAGACCGCCTCCTGTCGCTTCAGCTCGCCTCCTGTCATTTCTGACCGCTTCCTGTCGCTTCAGACCGCCTCCTCTCGCTTCTAACCGCCTCCTGTCGCTTCAGACCGCCTCCTGTCACTTCAGATCGCCTCCTGTCGCTTCAGACCGCCTCCTGTCGCTTTAGATCGCCTCCTGTTACTTCAGATCGCCTCCTGTCGCTTCTGACCATTTCCTGTCGCTTCAGACCGCCTCCTGTCGCTTCAGACCGCCTCCTGTTACTTCAGACCGCCTCCTGTCACTTCAGATCGCCTCCTGTTACTTCAGATCGCCTCCTGTCACTTCTGACTGCTTCCTGTGGCTTCAGACTTCCTCCTGTGGCTTCAGACCGCCTCCTGTGGCTTCAGACCGCCTCACGTCGCTTCAGACCGCCTCCTGTCACTTCAGACCGCCTCCTGACGCTTCAGATCGCCTCCTGTCACTTCTGACCGCTTCCTGTCGCTTCAGGCGCCTCCTGTCGCTTCTGACCGCCTCCTGTCGCTTCAGACCGCTTCCTGACGCTTCAGACCGCTTCCTGACGCTTCAGACCGCTTCCTGTCGCTTCAGACTGCCTCCTGTCGCTTCAGACTGCCTCCTGTCACTTCAGACCGCCTCCTGACGCTTCAGATCGCCTCCTGTCACTTCTGACCGCTTCCTGTCGCTTCAGGCGCCTCCTGTCGCTTCTCACCGCCTCCTGTCGCTTCAGACCGCTTCCTGACGCTTCAGACCGCTTCCTGTCGCTTCAGACTGCCTCCTGTTGCTTCAGACTGCCTCCTGTCGCTTCAGACTGCCTCCTGTCACTTCAGACCGCCTCCTGTTACTTCAGATCGCCTCCTGTCACTTCTGACCGCTTCCTGTCGCTTCTGACTGCCTCCTGTCACTTCAGACTGCCTCCTATCACTTCAGACCGCCTCCTGTCACTTCAGACCGCCTCCTGTTACTTCAGATCGCCTCCTGTCACTTCTGACCGCTTCCTGTCGCTTCTGACTGCCTCCTGTCGCTTCAGACTGCCTCCTATCACTTCAGACCGCCTCCTGTCACTTCAGACCGGCTCCTGTTACTTCAGATTGCCTCCTGTCATTTCTGACCACTTCCTGTCACTTCAGACTGCCTCCTGTGGCCTCAGGCCGCCTCATATCGCTTCAGACCTCCTGTCACTTCAGACCGCCTCCTGTTACTTCAGATCGCCTCCCGTCACTTCTGACCGCTTCCTGTTGCTTCAGATCGCCTCCTGTTACTTCAGACCACCTCCCGTCACTTCTGACCGCTTCCTGTCGCTTCAGACCGCCTCCTGTCGCTTCAGCTTGCCTCCTGTCATTTCAGACCGCCTCCTGTGGCTTCAGCCCGCCTTATGTCGCTTCAGACCGCCTCCTGTGGCTTCAGGCCGCCTCATGTTGCTTCAGACCGCCTCCTCTCACTTCAGAATTGCTTCCTGTCACTTGAGATCGCCTCCTGTCACTTCTGACCGCTTCCTGTCGCTTCAGATCGCCTCCTGTCACTTCTGACCGCTTCCTGTTGCTTCAGATCGCCTCCTGTTACTTCAGATCGCCTCCTGTCAATTCTGACCGCTTCCAGTCGCTTCAGACCGCCTCCTGTTACTTCAGATCGCCTCCTGTCATTTCTGACCGTTTCCTGTTACTTCAGACCGCCTCCTGTCGCTTCAGATCGCCTCCTGTCACTTCTGACCGCTTCCTGTTGCTTCAGATCGCCTCCTGTTACTTCAGATCGCCTCCTGTCATTTCTGACCGTTTCCTGTTACTTCAGACCGCCTCCTGTCGCTTTAGACCGCCTCCTCTCACTTCAGACAGCCTCCTGTTACTTCAGATCGCCTCCTGTCATTTCAGACCGCTTCCTGTCTCTTCAGACCGCCTCCTGTGGCTTCAGGCCGCCTCATGTCGCTTCAGACCGCCTCTTCCGACGTGAGGCGGTCTGAAGCGACAGGAGGCTGTCTGGAGCGGCAGGAGGCGGTCTGAAGCAACGTGAAGAGGTCTGAAGCAACGTGAGGCGGTCTGAAGAAACGTGAAGAGGTCTGAAGCGACGTGAGGCGGTCTGAAGCAACGTGAAGAGGTCTGAAGCGACAGGAGGCGGTCTGAAGAAACGTGAAGAGGTCTGAAGCGACAGGAGGCGGTCTGAAGAAACGTGAAGAGGTCTGAAGCGACGTGAGGCGGTCTGAAGCAACGTGAAGAGGTCTGAAGCGACGTGAAGTGGTCTGAAGCGACGTGAAGAGGTCTGAAGTGACAGGAGGCGGTCTGAAGCGACGTGAGGCGGTCTGAAGTGACGTGAGGCGGTCTGAAGCGACGTGAAGCGGTCTGAAGCGACGTGAGGCGGTCTGAAGCGACAGGAGGCGGTCTGAAGCAACGTGAGGCGGTCTGAAGCGACATGAAGAGGTTTGAAGCGACAGGAGGCGGTTTGAAGCGACAGGAGGCGGTCTGAAGCGACAGGAGGCGGTCTGAAGCAACGTGAGGCGGTCTGAAGCGACATGAAGAGGTTTGAAGCGACAGGAGGCGGTCTGAAGCGACAGGAGGCGGTCTGAAGCGACGTGAAGAGGTCTGAAGCGACGTGAAGAGGTCTGAAGCGACAGGAAGCGGTCTGAAGCGACGTGAGGTGGTCTGAAGCAACGTGAAGAGGTCTGAAGCGACATAAGGCAATCTGAAGCGACATAAGGCGGTCTGAAGCGACAGGAGGCGGTCTGAAGCGACAGGAGGCGGTCTGAAGCGACGTGAGGCGGTCTGAAGCAACGTGAAGAGGTCTGAAGCGACAGGAGGCGGTCTGAAGCAACGTGAAGAGGTCTGAAGCGACAGGAGGCGGTCTGAAGCAACGTGAGGCGGTCTGAAGCAACGTGAAGAGGTCTGAAGCGACAGGAGGCGGTCTGAAGCAACGTGAAGAGGTCTGAAGCGACATAAGGCAATCTGAAGCAACGTGAAGAGGTCTGAAGCGACAGGAGGCGGTCTGAAGCAACGTGAAGCGGTCTGAAGCGACGTGAGGTGGTCTGAAGCAACGTGAAGAGGTCTGAAGCGACATAAGGCAATCTGAAGCGACATAAGGCGGTCTGAAGCGACAGGAGGCGGTCTGAAGCGACAGGAGGCGGTCTGAAGCGACGTGAGGCGGTCTGAAGCAACGTGAAGAGGTCTGAAGCGACATAAGGCGGTCTGAAGCAACGTGAAGAGGTCTGAAGCGACAGGAGGCGGTCTGAAGCAACGTGAGGCGGTCTGAAGCAACGTGAAGAGGTCTGAAGCGACATAAGGCGGTCTGAAGCGACAGGAGGCGGTCTGAAGCGACGTGAGGCGGTCTGAAGCAACGTGAAGAGGTCTGAAGCGACAGGAGGCGGTCTGAAGCAACGTGAAGAGGTCTGAAGCGACGTGAGGCGGTCTTCATGTGGCCTTTCGTCATCACTTGCTGTCTGATGTCATCCCGCCTGGTCTCATGTCGTCTTTCATGGTTAACAAAACACACGACTTCCTCCAACAGAGATCTGAGGTGACTGAAGGTGGAGGGACGGCCATCTTGGTGTGTCGGGTCCGAACACTGTGTGTGATTCAATGTGTCGTCTGCTTCAGGCTGAACCTGCGATCAGAGTCTGGCTGTCAGTAGTCCCTGTTGTCTTTCTCACAGGGGGGCGCCACAGGGGGGCGCCACACGTCCATCGCTGCTCTCAGAAGTTAAACTGTCACAGAGCCAGAGGAGAAGGATCCTCTGAAGCTGAGTAAAAGCCCTCAGTAGAGCCTGTCGTGACGTCTTTGACACTGTAATCCATGAAGATTTCAGCTCTTAAATAAAGTTCTTCATCAGGAGAAGTTTAGCTACAGTAAAGTGCTGCGTTTACTCTTTTACAAAGAGAGTTCTGTACTCGTTTTATTGTCAAAACTTAGAAATAGAGGCGACAGTTCAGAGGCTCTCCATGAAAGCTTTTGCACTTTATATCAAAACACAAACGATCAGAAAAACGATTCTATCAGACATGGGTCCTCTCTGTCCACATCCTGGTGTCTAAATGTAAAGGTAGAGTACTAAAAGTGTTGGAACTGGTCCAGTAGATCACCTCAGCCAATGGCTGCACCTGATCACAGTAGGTCCACTAAAAGAGCTTGTTTGATCCACTGACAGGCTCAGAGTGTTATTCTAAGTGTGTGACAGCATCATGGAAAGGATCCCTACAGAGAGAGACCTGGAAGATCCTTTTGGTTTAACCACAAACAGCACACACACCAGACTACATTCACTAAAACAGGGATTTTAGAGAACAGGACACAGGAGCTGCTGCTCTGCTGCTGCCTTGATAGGTTAATATGTCTGTGTTAGTTTGTGTTACATAAATACTGTGTTGGATCCAAACTAACCCTTTAAAACACCAAAGTCACATAATAACACAAACTAACTAAACAGTCGAGGCAGCAGCAGACCAGCAGCTCCTGAGTTCTGTGAGATAAAATGACTGTTTTTGTCAATGGAGTCTGGTGTGTTTGAATATAGCTGTTTGTGGTGAAACCAAAAGGATCTTACAGGTCTGCTGGCTGAGGCGATCTACTGGACCAATTCCAACATTTTCCAACATTTTCTGTTTACATTTAGACACCAGCATATGTACAAATAGGGCCCAGGTTTAAAAACACTGGAGTTACCCTTTAGTGTGGAAACGGGGTGCTTAGTCATAGAGTCTGATGTTCCATGACATTACTGTCACTAATGGACTCATGCCTGCAGCTGTGCTCCCCTGCTCTGCCACAGCACAGCTTTGATACCAGAAACCTGCATCCTGCCCGTCACCCCCATCGTCACCCCCCAGCCCCTCAGCCTTTTACCCCCCTGCAGGCTTGTTTGCCCCGTTCTCTCACCCTGCTGCGACTCGACAAAGAGCATCTGCTGCTTCTCTTAGCCTCTGCTGACGTGACTTCCTGCGTCCGATGGTTTTGCTCCTCCCACCTGGACATGGTGAATGTATTTATTTAGTTCCTTGTGTTTCTTCGCCTGCAGCTGGAGACAGGAACAGTGTTGGGAGCACCGGCAGTGTTGGCAGCACCCGCAGTGCCGGGAGCGGACAGAGCACCGAGAGCAACAACGCACCCAACGGACTCCAACACAACACTGGTCACCATGACGCCAACGCCAACAAGGTACACGATGCCATCAGACAGGTATTGATGTCTCAAATGATAATCTGCCTAAACTGAGCTTTCAGAGAACTTCATTACGTGTTTGAATCAGTGATTCAGAGGTCTGCAAACAGCTTAAAATCAGCTGATTCATGCAACATGTTGGTCAGATGACACAAAATACGCCTGATTGTGTTCTTATTGTCCAGCGTTAAATAGGTAGAATATTGTTTTCCTGCACAGGATGAATGAATCCAGACTTCTTGTTGTTTTCTCAAGGTCACATCTCAAGATGTTAAAAACGTATTTTCCTGCGTTCTTCATTATTAAAGTTCTCAGACATGATCTTTCTCGCTCTGCTCTTCAGTTTAAAGGCTGCAGATTGACTCAGAGTTTGTTTCTTGTGCTCCTGTGTGCAGCCGGCGCCCCCTGCTGTTGACTCTGGACACTCAGACTGCAGCAAACAGCCCGATCACCCTGCAGGTACTTTTCTCTTTAATCATCTTTTACCTCAGGTTGTCACACGCTGGCAGTCTGTGAGATAAAGAAAGACAAATCTGTGTGTGGGCACGTTTGTTTGTCTTCGTATTAGACTTCCAAAGGCCAGTGTTTAATCTAGAGTACACTGTGGTCTGTGCTTTTAATGATTCCTTATTGCTGACACTACTACCACTGCTTTTTTATGTTTATTTTAGTTAATTACCTTTTTCTATTATGTATTCCACGTTCCATCACATCTGATCAGGATATAAGCAGCAGGATTTGGTTCCTTCTGCTCCGTTTTCCTCATTTTTTCCCTTTCTTTGATCTGCTGTTACAGATTAAATCACTGTAGGAATTAAAGCATACCTTTCACCTCTTGCAATCTTTACTATTACATTTTTACTCAAACATGACACATTTCCCTTTGTAACACATTCTCAACATTAAATCGCAACTCAAACCATATTTAGACATATGTTGGTGTCTGAATGATTAAATGTCTAAATAAGTTAAAATTACTGACATCCCTGCTCAGAGTGTTATTCTAAGTGTGTGACAGCATCATGGAAAGGATCCCTACAGAGAGAGACCTGGAAGATCCTTTTGGTTTAACCACAAACAGCACACACACCAGACTACATTCACTAAAACAGGGATTTTAGAGAACAGGACACAGGAGCTGCTGCTCTGCTGCTGTGACTTTGGTGTTTTGATGCGTTAGTTAAGATCCAAATGAACTCTTTAAAACACCAAAGTCACACAGTAACACAGACACACTAACTGATGGAGGCAGCAGCAGAGCAGCAGCTCCTGTGTCCTGTTCTCTAAAATCCCTGTTTTAGTGAATGTAGTCTGGTGTCACTCAGACACCAGGATGTGAACAGACTGGACTTAGGGTTAGAAACACATGAGCTCTCCTTTAAATTGGGATTGTGGTTTAAATGGCTTTGAAATATTTTTCATACCAACACCAGTGCTGATGGTTTGAGTAACAAGTCATTTTCTTTGTGATATTCAAATCTAAGCGGACATTAACTCCCTCACGTGGAGCGTTTAAGTGAATAAAAGCAGTGTGTCTCTGTGGGGAGTCAGAGTTTCTTAGATCTTCGTCCCCTCTGAGAACACCTGCTGAGGTGTGGTGTCCCCACAGGTGGGACTCCTCGGAGGCAGACGGTGACGGTGCAGAGACCTGCAGAGCAGACCTTCTCCCAGCAGTTTGTTCGTCCTCAGCAGCTGCTGGAGGGGAAGGTGAGCATCACTCATCTGTCTTCATACTGTCGTTTTAATCCTTTTCTCTTTACTTCTTTCAGCTCTTTGAGACACTCGGCTGGTTCTTTTCAACCTTTTGACCTCTGTAATAGAAAGGTTCTGCCACTGCCCACATTGGTACTTTTGCTTACTGTGATTTTGTTTCCCAGATTGTCACCAAACTCTTTACATCCCTAAAATCTGTAGAGCCTGAACTAAAGGGCTACGTGGCTGTGTTAGCTAATACACCGTAATGACCGATAAAATACTCGCAATTAATACAAAACTCTGGCGTCATTCATCAAATTTGAATAAATAAACACAAGCAAAGACATTGATCCAAAACTATTCTGTAGAAACATCGACTATCGACCTGCTTCCCGTCGCCACGTTTCATCGTGAATCACAACTTAATGCTGTCATCAACTTGTGTCACGAGGGTACAACATGATTATCCAAAACACAGAGGCCTGAGCTTTCACCTTTTTATCTCATCACAACAAACAAGCTGCACGTCCACGTCCAGCGTGTGAAGACGATCTCCAGCGGTGACATCGGTGTGTCTGTACTGTGTGTGTGTGTGTGTTGTAGGATGCAGAGGCCATCTACCAGTGGCTGAGTGAGTTCCAGCTGGAGCAGTATACTGGGAACTTCATCAGCGCCGGTTATGACGTCCCAACCATCAGCCGGATGACTCCTGAGGTAAACAACCACCCGTCAGACTCACTGGTGTATTGAAACATGCAGACGGGTCTTAGTAAGGTGTTCCTCTGGAGCTATTCACTCATCTGGTGTTTTGATGATGGCGGTTAGAGCGTCGGCCCACACTCTGCCTCCTGTGGTCACTTTGGTTGAGTTATGGTCATTGCAAAGGCCATGTCGTCTGATTGGCTGACTTTCTCAGTGAGCCCTCGTGCCCCGTGGAGGGCGGCGTAGTCATCCTGGAGGAAGCCATCAGGTCAGACATGTGACCCCCCCCTCCCCCTATAGCATAACAACATATCATCCTCTCACTGTAGGAGTCAAAAAAGGTTTTACCTTTAATTTGTCACCTGATGGTAGAAGGTGTATGTGTCAGCTGGTACAGCAGCTGGAGTGTGAATGTGTCTTACTGGTGTGCTGACATAGTGAAAGCACTTGTTAAATGTACTTGTAGTTACACGTGATGCCTGTGAAATATTCTGCCCTTCATTAGCAATGATGTAGGATTACACAGTTAATTTAAGTCCGGGCGTCGTGTCCTGGTCCTGGCCGAGGAGCGGACTCAGCATGGAGCTGTGAGTGTGCAGGTAACTGACTCACTCATGTGTTTTGTCTTGCTGTGGCGTCTGCAGGATCTGACTGCCATCGGAGTGACCAAACCTGGCCACCGCAAGAAAATCTCCATCGAGATCAACAACCTGAACATCCCAGAGTGGCTGCCGGACTACATCCCAGTAAGGCTACTAACTGTTAGCTACTGAATACACAGACCTCCAAACACCGCGATACCAAACGATCTGTTCCTTCTCACAGTCTGATCTGGGTGAGTGGCTGAGTGCCATCGGCCTCCCTCAGTACCACAAAAAGCTGTCCGAAAACGGCTACGACTCCATCAGCATCGTCAAAGACCTCACGTGGGAGGATCTGCAGGAGATCGGCATCACCAAGCTGGGTGAGGACACATGACATGTTCACGTTCTGGCCTGTGATCGAGGCGACTGTTGAGTTTTTGAGTTTGGTACGATGACTTTTCCCTCCAGGCCACCAGAAGAAGCTGATGCTGGCGGTGAAGAAGCTGTGTGACATCCAGAGGGCGATCCTGCAGGCCGAATCAGGCCAAGGCACGCTGCGCCGCAAAGCCCCCGGAGCCCTCCACCTGGTCACCATTGAGCCGCCTGACACGGCAGGTGAATGCCCTTCTCCTCACACCCCAAAGATGCTGACCTTCCAGGACAGCGAGCTGAGCACTGAGCTGCAGACGGCCATGTCCAGCCACTACGGAGGCTGCGAGGAGGGCCTGGCCATCAAGAACGCGGTGGGAATGTCCCAGAGCCAGGAGAGCATCGACACGCGGTCCAGAGGCTCCGGGCGCTCCCAGGAGCCTCCCACGGCTTCCATCACTCCCCACAGCTGGTCCCAGGAGAGCCTGGACGGCAGCCCCGCCAAGGAGAGGAACCTCCCCGAGGGGTGGGACCAGAGGCCTCTGCAGCAGCAGCCGCTGCCCAAGCAGGTGCCTCTGGGCACGGCGACTGTGTTTAAGTACCCGGCGATCCCGGCAAAGCCCAAACTGTGTGGGTCTCGCGGGCCCTCCCCTCACGGCTCGCCGGCTCTGAAGGGTTTCAGCTACCTGCACTCTCACTGTGGTTCCACAGACCTGAACTCATCTCCCAGGCATGAAAACCACTCCATGACCCTGACGCCTCCCAAGAAGCGAACCCAGAGCATGACCCGCTACGCCCTGTCGGACGGAGAGCCCGATGAGGACGACGAAGAGCAGGCGTATCGTTCTGGAAACCTGCAGTCCTACGCCACCTTGACCCGCAAACCCGGGCGCAGCCAGCTAGCTCGATTACAGTCGAGTTCAGACAAGAACGGCAACGTGGGACGCAGTCAGTCCTTTGCCGTGCGCGCCCGTAAAAAAGGCCCCCCTCCTCCTCCTCCGAAGAGACTGAGCTCAGTGAGCAGCACCACCAGCGGGGAGCTGAGTGACAGCAGCACCACGTCGTCGGGCGGCGGGGCGATGACGGACAGTCCGGTGAGTGTGAGGAGCATCACGGCCTCTCTGGAAGGCAGGGCCGAGGGCAGGAACCACACAGGATCCAAACCGGACCTCGTCAAGCAAGAGCCGCCTTCCCCCTCCCACAGCTCTGCAGGGCAGGAGTCCAGAGAGGCTGCCGTGGTGAGGAGGAGGGTGCAGAGCGAGTGCATTCCCACGCAGGCCGGCGGCAGCACCGAGCCGGACCGAGGGGTGAAGTCGGACTCTGAGGAAGAAGAATCTAAAGGTCGTGGACTGGAGGGTTCCTCGTCCCCTCAGAACAGCTCCAGCGAGTGCATCCCTTTTGCGGAGGAGGGCAATTTGACCATCAAACAGAGGCCCAAGGCTCCAGTTCCACCCAGGGCCGAGGCCGTGCTGGAGCCTCCAGAGCAACAGGCCGCCAAGAACCTGGAGGTGCCCGAGTTCAACCTGAAGGAGTCGGACACGGTGAAGCGCAGACACAAGCCCAAAGACAAGGAGCAGGGAGGAGGCTCCCCCAGCAGAGAGGGAGCGGGGGCGGCCGGGCCAGAGTCCGACGGCAGCAGGCCTTTGTCCCAGAGCCAGGAGGAGGTCAGTCTGAGGATCAGCGAGGCCAGTCTGGAGAGGCCGACTAGTCCGGCAACAGGTTCCCCAATCAAACCTCCGCTCTCCCCAAAACCTCCTGCAGTCGCCCCGAAACCTGTCCGCCACAGTCTGCTGGCAGCACAAGGTGAGACACCAGCAGCAGCTTATCAGCCTGCATTCACTGTTACATTTACATCTCAAATACAGGAGCTACCAAAAAAAGACTTAGTTAAATCCTAAAGTGCAGCGTCAGTCAGTCAGTCAGTCAGTCAGTCAGTCAGTCAGTCAGTCAGTCAGTCAGTCAGTCAGTCAGTCAGTCAGTCAGTCAGTCAGTCAGTCAGTCAGTCAGCTCTCCTGAGCCACTTCAGTTTGTGAATCTGATCACAGCAGGTCTGAACTCATTCAGAGTTTTTCAGTGAACAACATTCACCAACAACCTGGTTGTTCCTCATACGATCAGATATCAGGAATGTCCATTTAAACATAAAAGCTTTGGTCTGGACTCAGGACTCGTTGCTGCTTATTTGTGACCTGACTTGAAACTTGTTGCTTTCAGTTTTGGACTTTTTGCTCAACTCAGGACTCGTTGCCTCTGACTACATACGTACGTGACTTAGGACTTGTTGGTCTTGATTTGGGGCTTGTTCCTCTGGACCTGGACTTGTTTGTCTTAATCTTAACCTTGACTTTCTAACTTGTTCTCGACTCTGAACCCGTTGCACTTGATTTGACATTTGTATATGTTGCTGTTGTCCCTCCAGCAGCTGGACGCTCCTCTCCTCCTGTGACCGTCACTGTGGTTCAAAGTGTGGCCTTTACCTCTCCGCCCTCTCCCGCTCGTGGGCCCCCAGCTCCAGATCCAGCTCCAGATCTGGCACCGGCTCCGGCTCCGGCACCTGTTCTAGCACCAGCACCGGCAGCGGCTCCAGTACCAGCAGCGTCTCCAGCACCGGCTCCAGTACTAGCAGCGGCTCCAGTACTAGCAGCGGCTCCAGTACCAGCAGCGGCTCCAGTACCAGCAGCGGCTCCAGTACCAGCAGCGGCTCCAGCAGCAGCTCCGGCTCCTCAGAGTCCCTCTCTGACAGCAGCAAGGGCTCAGGTGTGTGTGGTGGGTCCGGGCCCCGTCCCCGAGTCGTCCTGTGGGACTGAGGTGGTTCAGCAGAGGCTGGATCAGACCAGCACGTCTCTGGAAGCAGCTCTGAAGGCTGTCGAGAGAAAACTGAACCAGGAGGAGAACTCAGACAGGTAAGACTGTCAGATATATCAGACCACTGGTTTGGTTTTTATCATGGTTCAAGACTAAAGCTGCTGATGTCAGTCCCTCCAACACTTCAGTCCACATCAGAACACCTCAGAAGCTGGTAGATTTTTAGAGGCGTGTAAAAGTGAAAGCTTTTCTTTACTGGTCAAAGTAACCTGATCACAGTAGGTCCACTAAAAGAGCTTGTTTGATCCACTGACAGGCTCAGAGTGTTATTCTAAGTGTGTGACAGCATCATGGAAAGGATCCCTACAGAGAGAGACCTGGAAGATCCTTTTGGTTTAACCACAAACAGCACACACACCAGACTACATTCACTAAAACAGGGGTTTTACCACACTAGTCCGGCTGTTGTGATTTTGGTGTTTTAACACATTAGTTTGGATCCAAACTAAACTGACCCAATAATACAAACACACTTAGCAGTCGAGGCAGCAGCAGATAAGACGGCTTTGAAGAGAGCGATAAAACAGCTGTTTGTGGTTGAAACAAAAGGATCTTTACGGATCTTTTCCATAATATTGTCACTTAAAATAACAATCTGAGCCTGAACTTATTGTCCATGTAACTGCAGCTAATGTAAACTGTTGTGTGTGATGTAGCTTAAACAGTGAGAACAGCCTCATCATCAGCGTGTGCTTTATTTCTGTCCATCTTTAGTCATGACGTGATGAACTGGTTTATCTATTGTTTGTCATGTTTCCTCAGCAGCAGATCGAACACAGTGAAGTCGGCAGGAACCATTCTGGACGACATCGGCAACATGTTCGACGACCTGGCCGACCAGCTGGACGCCATGTTGGACTGAAGACTTTACACAGACAGTTCAAGACACAAAAAAACAGACCGATTCTCAATCTCAGGAAGTGGAACAGAGAAAGAGGAAAGAGGGGAAAGGAGGTTTGCTTGTTTTGCTCTGAACTGCAGAGGAGAGCAGATCAAGTGCTCGTCTTGTTTCTCAGCCTGAACACCAGCACTTCACCTCCACTGTGCTTCCCAACAAGCTCCGGAGCTCTCCTCTCCTGCTTCCTCTCTGTCAGGACCTGCTTCCTCTCTGTTAGGACCTGCTTCCTCTCTGTTAGGACCTGCTTCCTCTCTGTTAGGACCTGCTTCCTCTCTGTTAGAACCTGCTTCCTCTCTGTTAGAACCTGCTTCCTCTCTGTTAGAACCTGCTTCCTCTCTGTTAGAACCTGCTTCCTCTCTGTCAGAACCTGCTTCCTCTCTGTTAGGACCTGCTTCCTCTCTGTTAGGACCTGCTTCCTCTCTGTTAGAACCTGCTTCCTCTCTGTCGGGACCTGCTTCCTCTCTGTCGGGACCTGCTTCCTCTCTGTCGGGACCTGCTTCCTCTCTGTCGGGACCTGCTTCCTCTCTGTCGGGACCTGCTTCCTCTCTGTCGGGACCTGCTTCCTCTCTGTTAGGACCTGCTTCCTCTCTGTTAGGACCTGCTTCCTCTCTGTTAGGACCTGCTTCCTCTCTGTCAGGACCTGCTTCCTCTCTGTTAGGACCTGCTTCCTCTCTGTCGGGACCTGCTTCCTCTCTGTCGGGACCTGCTTCCTCTCTGTTAGGACCTGCTTCCTCTCTGTCAGGACCTGCTTCCTCTCTGTTAGAACCTGCTTCCTCTGTCAGGACCTGCTTCCTCTGTTAGGACCTGCTTCCTCTCTGTCAGGACCTGCTTCCTCTGTTAGGACCTGCTTCCTCTGTTAGAACCTGCTTCCTCTGTCAGGACCTGCTTCCTCTGTTAGGACCTGCTTCCTCTCTGTTAGGACCTGCTTCCTCTCTGTTAGGACCTGCTTCCTCTCTGTCAGGACCTGCTTCCTCTCTGTTAGAACCTGCTTCCTCTGTTAGAACCTGCTTCCTCTGTCAGGACCTGCTTCCTCTGTTAGGACCTGCTTCCTCTCTGTCAGGACCTGCTTCCTCTCTGTCAGGACCTGCTTCCTCTCTGTTAGGACCTACTTCCTCTGTTAGAACCTGCTTCCTGTACAGATGGATGCCACATTTAAACCTTTTTAGCGTCTCATGAACCAAACAGAGACAACGTTGGACCATCAGACTCCTCCACAGATGATTATGAATATTATGAATATACACTAATCTTGTAACATGAAGTTTTGTCGTTTGAACATAATAGAGAGCCGAAGTCCTGACGCCACTTCCTGTCCAGGTGTATGTGTGTGTGTGTGTGCAGGTGAGACAGTGGAAAACAATCCAGTAGGTCCAGTTTGAGGAGCAGATCCATTTATCAGAACATCAGCTTGCTTTTATGTCCCGCCCATCAGCAGGAAGACAGGAAGCACCCTACCAGAGAGGCTCTCTGGCCGTCAGTGCAGCCTAAGTACACACAGTACATGTACAAACATGTGACGCTGTGGCGATGAACAGATCGAAGCTGTCCGTCACTTCTCTTTACCTCTAGAAACAAATGTTGGAATAGCAACAAAAATAAAACAGAAACATGCAAAAGGTTCCAAAGCTATGAAGGTGTACTGGGGCCATTGTAGGTTAACATAACAACTAACAGGGTAAAACGTTAAAGTCGTTACTAAGGAAACATCTCGCCTGCAGAGGACGACCTCCTCAGGTGACACGAGTCAGTGGGTTAGTATCGATGAGGAAACGCTCTGATTTCAGTTTCTCACTCTCTTCTCCCAAAGTTACGACTTTATAGTCTCAGCGAACCTTCTATGTGTGTGTGAGTGAGCCTTTGACCACTTCAGTCTAAGACATGCAGAGACTATCGCCCCCCCGGCTAGACACTGGAAATTCATTCTGAGATCAGATTTGACCTGATGACTTTTCAAACATACACACTGACCCCTGCTCTGTTTTATGACTGAAAACATTCATCCTCCACCTCACAGAAGAAGGAGTCCTGACTTTATGAACCTGAACGTCTGTTTGTTGAAGGTATTGATTAAACAGCAATATTACTTATTGGGGAAATGTTCCATCGTGGTTGAAACAGGCCGCGGCGCTGAGTGCTGATGTGTTTTTAGGTTTCCCTGTGGAACGTCACTTCGGCTCTCTCCTCATCATGTCTGACCATTTCAGATTTTACCTTTGTGATATTTAAAAAAACAAAAAGTCTATTTTATACCAAGTGATTTTAACCTTCTGTCCGTTTGTTTGTGCTGTTAAACCTGTTGATGAAGCCACAGCGAAGCTGTAAAAGTGCTCGGCCACGTTGTCTCTGCAAAGGGAAGAGGAGCAGCTCGGTCGGTGTGTGTACAGAGACGCCGTGTGACATGTCGGTGATATACATGCTATTTTTTGATATTCATTTTAGCCAAATTAGTATTTAAATTAGAGTTATCTAAATATGTATATTGTACACTAGAGGTATATACAGGAGCAGATATTCAACCAAAGTCTTTGTACAGATTTTCCTCAGATATTTTCTCAGACTTTTCCTTTAAAAGACGCAGCGTGCTGATCTGTCCTCCCCCTGTTCGCTGTCAGGTGTTTAGGAAATGTTCTGGCCTCCTGCAGCGTGTGGACACACTGTCCATATTTAGCATGCCCTAGCTCTATCTGAACATGTTACATTGGTGAAAAAGACTGTTGACCCTGGTGTGTCTGGTTTTGTCCTGTGATCATGTGACCGCTGTATGAATGAGATGCTCTCAGGAACCCCCCACCCCCACCCCACCCCAACGCCATTTCTGCTCACGGCTGCGGAGGGTTTAAAGTGCCGAATTCAAAAGAAATCAAACAAAAGAAAGCAACAAAACACACTCTTATATGAATTTCTTCATAACATATGAATTTACTCTAAAGGAGAACTTCTGTATTTTTAAATCTGGGCATAGTTGTACATAATCTGGTGTCTAAACAGCTGCAACATGATCCTTGACATCATTATCATCCGTGACAGCATCATGGAAAGGATCCCTACAGAGAGAGACCTGGAGGATCCTTTTGGTTTAACCACAAACAGCACACACACCAGACTACATTCACTAAAACAGGGATTTTACATGGGAGTTGCTGGTCTAAAGCTGCCTCGGTCAGTCAGTGTGTTTTTGTTATTGTGTGACTTTAGTGTTTTAAAGGGTGAGTTCAGGCACAACACATTATTTATGAAGCACACAATAACACAAACACACTAACAAAAAAACAAACAGCAGACCACCAACACCTGTGTTCTATGAGGTAAAATTGCTGTTTTTGTCAATGGAGTCTGGTGGCTTTGAAGGGAGTGAAATAATGGCTGTTTCTGGTTAAACAAAAAGGATCTTACAGGCTGAGGTGACACTTCTTGTACCTACCTGACATTTAGACACCATTACAGTAATTCTACTACTACTTTGGTGATTTATTGAATGAATTCAGGATATGAACTAAAGCGTTAAAACACCTCAGTCACAATAACTAGAGAAACAGCTCCTGTGTTCTGTGAGGTAAAATTCCTGTTTTTGTGAATGGAGTCTGGTTTGGTGGTTAAACCAAATGGATCTAACAGGTCTATCTATGTAGGGGCACCAGACTCCATTGGCAAAAGCAGTCATTTTACCTCACAGAACACAGGAGTTTGTAGCACGACATCTTCAATTTAACATTATGGCTTTGGTTCAGTTTTAATGCGGCGTGTGAAATCCTCCGTGTGCAGCAGCAGTAAACCTGCAACAGGCTGAAGGCAGCTTGAGGTGACCTGCAGTCTGTAACTCACCTGTAAGCAGGAGAGTTTTCACACCAAAACATGGCAGAAATCAGACGTGTGTGTGTGTGTGTGTGTGTGTGTGTGTGTGTGTGTGTGTGTGTGTGTGTGTGTTTTGATACTTCCTGTTTTGTTCCCTGTCCTCTCCAGCTGTACTGTTTGTTTAACCATTAAATATCCATGATGTTACCCTGATGCTGTGTTTCTGTCTGTACTGGCGAAGAGTTATTAAATAATTTAATAGTAATCGTCATCTTATTTGGGCAAGTTTGGTGGCCATTTTGGTTTTCTACACCCAGTCTTCTTCCTTGATGCTGGTGGAGATTTTTACTCTGTTGCACTGAGAGGAGGTTTTATTTTCTCCAGGTGTGTTTATTACCTATTTTTATATGTATTTAGCGCCTCTAAATGTTCTGTTTCCAGAGTGGTGGCTGAGTTCACCGCTGTGAGAGGACAAACAGCAGGTTCACACCTTTTCAGCCATGGTTCATATTTCTGCTCAGACTGAACTTCACTGTCCAGGTGTGTCGTCACGTGACCTCACTATAACACCTCTGACGTCAGTAAATGGTGGCGACACCCCCTCTTCAACCCCCCCGTCTTCACACCGACCCGTAAGTAGGTGCCGTCTGACCACGTGACTGACGCAGCGCTGCAGTAGAAGTCGGTAAGTCACGTGACTACCGAGTCTTTTCCGGGACAGAGGCAGCAGCCCCGCCCCCTGACTCACCGTGCTGCCGCCTTCATCTGCCCCCCGCTCTCCTCATGAGTTTCCCCCCGCGGAGCCTCCGTCAGTGAGACACAGGAGCCAGTCTGAGCCGCCTGCACAGCCGCGTTAGGACGAGGTAAGAAAAAACCCAGGGAGTACACCGCCCCCACAGTGTCGGCAGAACTCCGCTCTAAAACCGTAGAGTTTAAAACTTTCTTACGTGTCGGCTAAAACTGTTGCACGATACAAGACATTTTAAGATGTTCACAGGTCGAAGCGGAGTCGAACTTCAAAACGGCATCCATTTAAAACACCGAGCAGGACTAAATTCAACCAAATGTCAACTTTCTATAACTGTTTGTCTTACAACTCCCAGCGTTCGTCTCCAATATTGCGTTAGTGTCGGACGATTCATTGGAGCGGTTTTAAAAGTCAGAATTGGTCCAAATCTGAAAGCATTTCTGCGTGGTGTTGATTAACACACGCCGAACTCGACACAGCGTCTCATTAATGCCTGAAGGGTGTTAATCAGCACCGACAGGTGTGGGCACTGCCCGACCAGGAAGGGGGCATCACATTTGTAGGTTTTTTAAAGGGAGTTCGGTGTCACGTTCTCTGCGTAGGAGAAGAGGTTGCAGGGCCTCTAAGTTTATAACCAGGAAGTTGCCTGGTTTGATGCAGTAAACAAGTTACCTTCATGAGCTGCTCTGATGCCAACTGTCAGCCTGACTTGGCTAATTCTGATAGATTTAGGATGAGTAATGGTAGAGAACACAGATTGATGCCTGCCTGCAGATGAAGAGTGATGCTGCTGACTGAAGTGACCGAGCAGAGCTGATGGACTTTGGACAGAACCACTCAGTTTAGAAGCTGCTGCCCCTGAGGAAGATACACGAAGAGGAAGCTCCCACCTCGTCAATCAGGGCCGTGTTGCTGTTCCGTGTCATGTTGGTCCGCTCTCACTGTGAGATGACTCAGGCCTTTTTACTGCAACAGAGGCAGCACTGACTCCAGAGCTCACAGCCTGAGATACAGAGTTTAACCCCATAATGTGCTCTGGAGGCCACACAGATACTTTTCCATAAACATTTCCATAATTTGATGATAATAAACTGTAATCGTCAAAGTGGTGAAACATGCAGCTCACTTAATAGCCAAGGAGAGAACACAGGAGCTGCTGCTGCCTCCATCAGTCCGTGTGTCTGTGTTACTGTGTGTTACACAGATATTAACTAACTATTTAAAACACCAAACTCACACAGACACTCTGACTGATGGAGGCAGCAGCAGAGCAGCAGCTCCTGTGTCCTGTTCTCTAAAATCCCTGTTTTAGTGAATGTAGTCTGGTGTGTGTGCTGTTTGTGGTTAAACCAAAAGGATCTTCCAGGTCTCTCTCTGTAGGGATCCTTTCCATGATGCTGTCAGACAAAATGTAGTGAAGTGAACATTAACAGTATTTCCCTCTGAGATGTAGCAGGAGATAAAGTAATGAAGTACATCAGTTGAGTTTCTCGCCCCTGTCGGGTCACATGACTTTAAGCTGAATGTGAGGGCTCCTCTGTGAGCTGACGGAGGCTTTCGCTCCGTGTGTGATCTCTGTGTTCATACCTGAGCTCCACCACCTGACGCTGGTCTCATCACAGGATCGTTCGGTGTAAGAAGAGCTTCTCCTCTGGACAGCGGAGCCTCCTGTGATTTGATCAGAGCTGCCGAACAAACACAGACTGATATTAAACGCAGGGCTGCAGCTGGCTTCATTATTTTCTCCATTAATCGGTTATTGATTTGATCGATAAAATGTCTGTCTCAGTTTCTCAGAGCTCAACAGAGTGAAACCCAAAGGAATTCAGTTTAGAGCAAAATAAAACAGAGAGAAGCAGCAAGTCATCACGCTGGAGGAGCTGGAACCAGACTTTAATTGATTTATTAGTGAATCAAACCGTTATTATTCGATTTTCAGATCAATTTCCTGTCGATCGACTACTTAAATGTTGTCCAGACATGAGCAGCTGTGCACCAACATCATCTAAAGAAAGTATTCTTAAACCCAGAATGACGACCAGGTCTCTCCCTGTGCTGACGCTGACGTTTAACCTCAGGGGATCTGCTGACAGACTACTGATCTGATAGCGGTGATCGATTTGCTCCACGGGGGATCATTTTTATGTGAGACAGCGTGATGCTGAGTCAGCGAATAACTGTAACAGAACTTTTATAGAGAATCTGACTGACGAAGGAGCTGAATCTAAAGTTTACCGCTCACATCGTACGGAAGCCCAGAGAGGCCACTGAGGAGGGACAATCTAAATCTCTCCATCTCAGGGTTGGTTTGTCGACTCCCGCCGTCTTCTAGTCTGTCCAGAGACGCGCTCTTGTGGCCGAAATGGGTTTTACAATAACAAACACTCCGAAATTTTTTTTTTTTTTTTCTGTAAGTAGATAAATAAAATGGAATCATATGATTGATAGAAATGAAATAAAAATAAGAGGAAAATCTGCAAAAGAGACTCATTTTACTCATTTTGGCCACAAAGTCCTGCACTCTGACGGCACAGGAGGGAGGTGACCAACCAGCACCTCCAGGAGTCCAGCACCTCCAGGAGTCCAGCACCTCCAGGAGTCCAGCACCTCCAGGAGTCCAGCACCTCCAGGCTGATCCAGAACTACAAAAACACAAAATATTTATTTTTCTGCAAAAGTCCCGCTGGTTTTCACAGATGGAAAAGGAATTAAATAATAACCCAATCAAAAGCTTTTTTTTTTTTAAATCAGCTGTTCTTAAGTGTGCCTCTCAGGGCTTCAGTACGTCTGGCTGCTGATCGATCCTCTAAATCAGTGCGGATCAATAACCGATATAAGCCTCGGTCCTGATCGGAGCACACAGAAATAAGCCAACATGCTTCTAGATCCACCCACAGTCCTAGTTTAACTAACTAACCTACTAACCAGCTAACCAGGACATGATTTAAAGAACGAGAGAGGATCACATCAGCAGGTTTAGAAAGTACAAAAACATCATGGTGATCACATGAAAGGTTGCTGATTTATGAGGTGACTGCAGTGAATCAACATGTTCACTGGAATCATTTATGATCCACTTCCAGCTGGAAAAGAGATCAGAGCAGAACTGCTGCTTTTGATTCCAGTGAGTCGCCTTGTGTGTGTTTTGTGACCGACTGACTAACAGACGTCTCCTCTCTGCAGCGTCGACTTCACATCATGTCTAAGAAGGCAGGAAGCCGGGGGCCGGAGTTCGAGGGGCTGGTGGAGGCGTCCATCATCCGGATCCCGCCCCATCACTACATCCACGTGCTGGACCAGAACACCAACATCGCCCGGGTGGAGATCGGACCGCTCACCTACATCCGCCAGGACAACGAGAGGTCAGGAAGTCCGTTTAAAAGACGTAAAGTTCAGGATCCTCTCCCACATTTTGGTTCAGCCGGTTCTGTTCTGAGCACCACGCAGCACCTGGTGTGGCTGCAGCTAGTAAAAGTGTTGGAACTGGTCCAGTAGATCACCTCAGCCAACGGGCTGCATAAACTAGACCCAGAAAAAGGTGTGATGAGGCCGATAGTGCTGCAGGACAGAGCTCCTTCACATCGTGAACAATGGAGCTGCTTTAGGGCCTCGGTTTAATGGCACAACAAGCATGAAGCGGTGAGGTGTGTGCACTGTGTGGGCGTCTCCACCTGCTGTTCTGGTTCATGGAAAAGAGCTGAGACAAGGTAGATCACAGGGTGTGGTGGTTAAAGGAGTGTTTTTATACCTGTATAGTGTTCAAGTGACCAGTAGGTACATTAGTCCTCCACCCAGTCACATAGAATAACACTCTGAGCCTGTCAGTGGCTAAAACAAGCACCTTTAGTGGACCTAAGTGTGTGACAGCATCATGGAAAGGATCCCTACAGAGAGAGACCTGGAAGATCCTTTTGGTTTAACCACAAACAGCACACACACCAGACTACATTCACTAAAACAGGGATTTTAGAGAACAGCACACAGGAGCTGCTGCCTCCATCAGGTAGTTTATTTGTGTCATTGTGTGTAACACAAATATTGTTTTGGATTCAAACTAACCCTTTAAAACACCAAAGTCACACAATAACAGAAACAAACTGACTGCTTGGGGCAGCAGGAGAACAGAAACTCCTGTGTTCTGTGAGGTAAAATCCCTGTTTTTATCAATGGGGTCTGGCGTGTTTTGAAGAGAGCACTATAACTGCTGTTTGTTGGCCTTTAAACTAAACCTGTAGTGGGCGTGATGAACAGCAGCCTCTCAGGCACTAACAGGCCTTTGGACCCTTTAAATCTTGTGACTGACTGATTTTAAACTGATTATGATCTACATGGACGCACAGGAAGCTTCTCACCAGTTCACTCAGAGCAAACACAGAAACCCTGCTGATCAACTGTTCAGTGTCAGTAACCAGTAACCTAACTCCACCACACACACACACACACACACACTCACACCTTTGCCTTAGAAAGCCTTTATCTCGGCAGGACAGCTCTGTTGTTGCAGATACACTGATTTACTCTAACAGGCAGTGATTTAAAGGCCGACGCTGTCAGCAGATCATGTGACCCAGTATCGATTGGTAGGAGACTTTTGAGGCCCGCAGATGTCACTGATGTGTACTAATGATGATAATGATAATGTCCTATTATTCCTGACACTGTATCATAGTTATTGAGCCGATCACATTTCCCTCAGAAACAGTCAGTTTAAAAAGTCATGAAAACTTCCTCTGATTGGTCAGTATCAGTCTGTAAAGAAGCGTCCTCTGATTGGTCGGTATCAGTCTATAAAGAAGCGTCCTCTGATTGGTCGGTATCAGTCTATAAAGAAGCGTCCTCTGATTGGTCGGTATCAGTCTATAAAGAAGCGTCCTCTGATTGGTCGGTATCAGTCTGTATAAAGAAGCGTCCTCTGATTGGTCGGTATCAGTCTGTGTATAGAAGCGTCCTCTGATTGGTCGGTATCAGTCTGTATAAAGAAGCGTCCTCTGATTGGTCGGTATCAGTCTGTGTAAAGAAGCGTCCTCTGATTGGTCGGTATCAGTCTGTGTATAGAAGCGTCCTCTGATTGGTCGGTATCAGTCTGTATAAAGAAGCGTCCTCTGATTGGTCGGTATCAGTCTGTATAAAGAAGCGTCCTCTGATTGGTCGGTATCAGTCTGTATAAAGAAGCGTCCTCTGATTGGTCGGTATCAGTCTATAAAGAAGCGTCCTCTGATTGGTCGGTATCAGTCTGTATAAAGAAGCGTCCTCTGATTGGTCGGTATCAATCTGTATAAAGAAGCGTCCTCTGATTGGTCGGTATCAGTCTGTAAAGAAGCGTCCTCTGATTGGTCGGTATCAGTCTGTATAAAGAAGCGTCCTCTGATTGGTCGGTATCAGTCTGTATAAAGAAGCGTCCTCTGATTGGTCGGTATCAATCTGTATAAAGAAGCGTCCTCTGATTGGTCGGTATCAGTCTGTAAAGAAGCGTCCTCTGATTGGTCGGTATCAGTCTGTAAAGAAGCGTCCTCTGATTGGTCGGTATCAGTCTATAAAGAAGCGTCCTCTGATTGGTCGGTATCAGTCTATAAAGAAGCGTCCTCTGATTGGTCGGTATCAGTCTGTATAAAGAAGCGTCCTCTGATTGGTCGGTATCAGTCTGTAAAGAAGCGTCCTCTGATTGGTCGGTATCAGTCTGTATAAAGAAGCGTCCTCTGATTGGTCGGTATCAGTCTATAAAGAAGCGTCCTCTGATTGGTCGGTATCAGTCTATAAAGAAGCGTCCTCTGATTGGTCGGTATCTTTCGGGTGGGGCTACCTGCTCACTAACCAATCAGAGGAGGTCTTTGTGCAACGATCTGGCTTCAAAAAACCAAGATGGCGGCGCCCCCGTTTTATTTGCAATTAAACAAGTTTTAACTTTAATCTGTCTCAAACATCATATTTCCTTCATAATACACAAACTTTGACATGTTGTTCCTCACAGCGCAGCGTTTTAATGAGCCGGTCACATGACTGTAAAACTTGATTGAGTTTTAAAGGGAGGATGGATTCATGGCGCTGATCATGTGACCCGCGTCCTCTCCTCCCCCTCAGAGTCCTCTTCCTACCGGTTCGGATGATCATGGTGCCGCCGCGTCACTACTGCGTGGTCGTGAACCCGGTGGCCCGGGATGACGACAAGCAGGTCCTCTTCGACCAATCGGGTCAGGCCAAGCTCCGCCACGCCGACCTGGAGATCCGGCTGACCCAGGACCCGTTCCCACTGTACCCCGGAGAGGAGATCCAGCAGGTGGGAACGCCGGCCTGTGCTTCAAACAAACTTTACTGTCCACCACAAACACACGGAGATAGAAACGATAAGACTAAGACTAGGTTTATTATTATTATTATTATTATTATTATTATTATTATTATGCTTTTTTAAAGTCAGTTTATAAGAAACAATAATTCATGTTCATCGGAGGAGAAACCGTCTTTTTTCTAAATGGAATTAAAAGGATAAACTTTTAACTTTAACTTTAGAATCAGAGACTTTAAAGAACTTTCTTCTCAGTGTTCATGTGAAAACTGTAAATGATCAAATGTTCTTAACGGTAAACTGGTTTGTTTTGCACAGACTGAAGGAAACGTTAGTTATTAAAGAGAAACTGATGATACTACTAGACTGTTATAGAAACTGAAGGGTCAACAAACACACTTCAGATGTTTTTCACATCTTCACTCTAACTTTTCCTCTTTTGAACATTCAGGCTTTGTGTGAAAATGAGAGAAAACATTAGTGACAGTAAACCTGGAATAGAAATTAGATTCTGTGTTTAAATCTTCTTACATAATGATTATAACAGAGATAAAAACTATTTTTAAAAGCAAAATGTTCATCATCATCATCATCATCATCGTGTATTTTTTTAAAAACCATTTAAGAAGGAAAGAAAACTGGGAACTGTCCCTTTTTTTTAAAGTGACCCCTCATACATACAGAAGCCTGTTGGGGGGGGGGGAGTATTTCAGCTTGATTTTACTGCTGAAATAAAAAGAGCAGTGTTCCTCCTGATGGCCGTCTGTGTTTGTGCGTCAGGACGTGACGCCGCTGCAGATCGTGTATCCCGACACGGCGCTGCGTCTGCAGGCCCTGCTGGACTTCAAGGACGACGGCGGAGAGAAGAGGGTGGCCGGAGACGAGTGGCTGTTTGAAGGACCCGGTACGTTGCTGCGGTTTAAAGGTTTAGTTTGTGTTTTAATCCACGTTAAGCAGCAGCTCAGGGACCCGACGACCACAGAGGACTTTAAAGATGCTGCTGGCTGGAGACGTTCCTCACCACCATCTCTGCTGTGGCTTTAGATCTCATGTTCAGATATGTTTGTCTGATGAACCTGCTGGAAAACGAGACGATGCATCTAAAGAGGTGAAGCCTGTCTTAGCTCCACAGACCTGGATCTCCCAGTCGGACTCGGATGGTTCTCACCCGTCTGTTAGCTCAGACCTCCTGCCTCAGGCTCTGAGCGCTCACATTAACATCTATATTATTATATCTAATTTATATATAAATCCAGATTCAAACTTCAGGTCCCACTGTCCCACAGCAAAGGACACGTGGACGCCACTTTAGCGTCTGACATAATCGGACTGAAATGGCGGACGGCGCCTTTAATGGCTCCTCTGGAGCAGGTCAGGTGGTCCGCATCGGTTACCGTGGTGATCTAGCCAGGTTAAAACAGGGCCATCTTCACGGTTGTCCCTGGGTAACAGCTCCAGGAGAGCTGAACGAGCTGCGGAGGGCTTCATGAAGATGGTGTGTTTCACATGGTGTGTGTGTGTGTGTGTGTGTGTGTGTGTGTGTCTGTGTGTCTGTGTGTCTGTGTGTGTGTGTCTGTGTGTGTGTCTGTGTGTGTGTGTTGCAGGGACCTACATCCCCAAGAAGGAGGTGGTCGTGTTGGAGACCATCAAGGCCACAGTGATCAGAGAGAACCAGGCCATCAGACTGAGAGCACGCAAGGAGGGAGTGGACAGAGGGGGGGTCCGCAGGGTCACAGGTAACACACACACAAGCACACACACACAAGCACACCTTTACTACCACCGTTACTGTTACCATGGTATTTTGTGTGTGTGTTCAGGTGAGGAGTGGCTGGTCAGTAAGGTGGGAGCGTACCTTCCAGGCGCCCATGAAGAGGTCATTGACATTGTGAACGCTTTCATCCTGACTGATAAGGTGACTCACAAGTTCAAACTGCAGTCGTACTCTGATCTTTTACTTGAAGGAGAACCTTGGTTATGGTGTTCAGTAGATCACCTCAGCGTGTGAGATCCTTTTTGTTTGACCAGAAACAGCCAGTATTTCACTCCCTTCACAGCCACCAGACTCCATTTGACAAAAACAGCAATCTTACCTCATAGAACACAGGAGGTGTTGGTCAGCTGTTAGTTTGTTTGTGTTATTGTGTGCTTCATAAACGTTGTGTTGTTTCTGAACTCACCCTTTAGAACACTAAAGTCACACAATACAATAAAAAACTAACTGATCGAGGCAGTTTTACACCAGCAACTCCCTTGTAAAATGACTGTTTTAGTGAATGTAGTCTGGTGTGTGTGCTGTTTGTGGTTAAACCAAAAGGATCTTCCAGGTCTCTCTCTGTAGGGATCCTTTCCATGATGCTGTCACACACTTAGAATAACACTCTGAGCCTGTCAGTGGATCAAACAAGCTCTTTTAGTGGATCTACTGTGATCAGGTGCAGTTGTCCCAAAGGATCATGTTGCAGCCATTGCAGCCCGTTTGGTGTCTGCTGGCTGAGGTGATCTACTGGACCAGTTCCAACACTTTTACTACCTACCAGTCACTCAGACACCAGGATGTGGACACAGAGGGACCAGGGGGAGAAACAGCAGAATTATCCTTTAATAAATAGTGACATCAGATCTGAAATCAACTCTAAATGTGTTGCCTCCCCAGAAAGCGCTTCATGTTCGCGCCCTGCGGCCCTTTAAAGACACCGGCGGGCGGGACCGTCGTACAGGGGAGGAGTGGCTGGTGACCATGGCCGACAGGGAGGCTCACATCCCCTCTGTGGCGGAGGAGGTGGTGGGGGTGGTGGATGTGACCACGCTGAGCAGCAGGCAGTACTGTGTGGTCCTGGACCCGGTGGGACCCGATGGGAAGCCTCAGCTGGGGCAGAAGAGGGTGGTGAAGGTGAGGAGGAGGACGCTGACAGAATATTTGTGTTGTCTTTAAAGTCTCTCTCCTTGTGCTGCTAATATTCTCTCACTGTGAACTGGCCTTCAGTCACGGCTCACTTCTGTGTCTCCTGTATCTACTTCTTCTCCCCCAGACCTGATAAGTTCTTTCTCTCCATCAGGGTGAGCGCTCATTTTTCCTGCAGCCGGGTGAGCACCTTGAACGCGGCATCCAGGACGTGTACGTGCTGTCGGAGGAGGAGGGTCTGGTGCTGAGAGCTGTGGAGGCCTTCAACGACATCGAGGAGGTGAGGAGAGACGTCACAGCAGGGCTCTATCTTTACACATCCTGGTGTCTGAATGACGGGTAGGTAGTAAAAGTGTTGGAACTGGTCAATCAATCAATCTTTATTAATTGATTGATTGACTTCAGCCAGCAGCCACCAAATGGGCTGCAACGCGATCCTTTGGTACAACTGTTATATCACTCTCTGCACACACCAGACTCCATTCACTAAAGCAGTCATTTTACCATGTGGAACACGGGGGTGGCTGGTGTACTCCTACATTTTATTGGTTAGTTTGTCTGCGTTATTGTTCGTTACACAAATATTGTGTTGGGTCCGAACAAACCATCTGAGGCACCTAAAGTCAGACAATAACACAAACTAACTAGCTGATGGAGGCAGAAGCAGACCAGCAGCTCCTGTGTTCTGAGGTAAAATTGTTGTTTTTGTGAATGTAGTCTGGTGTGTGTGCAGAGAGCGATATAACGGCTGTTTGTTCTTAAACCAAAAGGATCTTCCAGGTCTATCTGTGTTACTCTAAGCGTCTGACAACATTATGGAAAGGATCCTTACAATCTGAGCCTGTCAGTGGCTAAAACACACTTTTAGTGGACCTACTGTGACTGGGTGGAGGACTAATGTACCTACTGGTCACTTAAACACTATACAGGTATAAAAACACTCCTTTAACCACCACACCCTGTGATCTACCTTGTCTCAGCTCTTTTCCATGAACCAGAACAGCAGGTGGAGACGCCCACACAGTGCACACACCTCACCGCTTCATGCTTGTTGTGCCATTAAACCGAGGCCCTAAAGCAGCTCCATTGTTCACGATGTGAAGGAGCTCTGTCCTGCAGCACTATCGGCCTCATCACACCTTTTTCTGGGTCTAGTTTATGTGAAACGTTCTCTGTGAGGGAGTAGTTGAATGGAGGGAGGAGCTGCATTACTTAAACACACTTTATGGTGTGTAAAGTCTTGTGCAACCAGTTGGTGACAGAAAAGTGACTGCTAAGCAAACTTCATCCACATACACAGGTGTGTCAGGGTTCTTAATCTTTTCAGCTCAGAATGAAGTGAAAAATCACAGGTGTGTCTGCTTTCAGGGCCTCATGCCACTGACTGGTGTGGCTGGGTGTGTTCAGGCTGAGCTGCTCTCTGTCACAGCGGGAGGTTATCGCAGGTATTCCTCAGAAAAGGGAGTGGACCCTAGTGGGGTAGGGAGCAGCAGAAGATATCACATGTTGATTTAAAGACGGATCTGACACAGCTGGAGCCTTCTGACGTTTACACTTTACATACAGGTGGATTTTAATCAGAGCTCTGGATAAATAACCATAAAACAGTGTTGATCTGATCCTCCAGAACACTTCCTGTTTACAGGACGCTGTCTTTGAGGTTTCAGAGCGTGCTCAGAGCGCCCACATGGTTTTCAGCTGCACACTGTGCTGAACACACAGCTGAACATTAGGCATGAACAGGTCCAGTCACTTCAGTGTCAGATGGTATTTACTGTAATTGTCTGTCAAAATAAATCATTCTTCAGGGGCGAAGGGTGCACAGAACCTCAACACTTAGCACAGGTGTCAGAAGGCAAAATGACTCCAGATTGATCATCTTTAGCGAACCCCTCCCAGGACACACACCTGCTTCCTTCAGAGATCGATGACGCTTCATTGTGAAGAGTTTTCTCTGAACTGCGTTGCCGTGGTAATGCCACAACAGTCGTCTTTGTCGCAGCGTACATGACAGGCCAACACACGGCACAGACATGCAATGAATTCTGGGATACCAAGACAGTAAACTGGAGTTTGGTGAGAATCCCAGGATGTCAGGAGTCAGATGTTCCCTGCACCATCTTCCCCTCCTAACCTGGCAAACTCTTCTTCTTCTTCTTCTTTCCTTTGACTCACACCCCGTCCTCTCCTGCCACCACCCCCTTCATTATCACTCCGTCTGCTCTCTACATTGTCATTTCTCATTCTTTGGGTTTCATTTTACTCTCAGTGCCCCCCTCCTATCCCCTCTCCTCCTCTTCTTCCTCCCCCGTCTCCTCCTCCTCCTACTCCTCCTCCCCTTCCTCCACCGCTCCAATGCATCGCCACGTTAACCCTTCTCTCCCTCCTCCACCTCTCTCTCCCCCATTCTCTCTGCCAGCGTGAGGAGGAGGAAGAGGAGGAGGAGGAGGAGGTGATGCAGGAGCGGGCGAAGCGCTCGCGGAGAAGCGGCGTCCTCCGTCGCCCCGGAGACCGCTGGATGCTGCGGGGTCCCATCGAGTACGTCCCCCCTGCGACCGTGGAGGTGATGCTGCGACGACAGGCCATCCCGCTGGACGAGAACGAGGGCATCTACGTCCGGGACATCAAAACTGGAAAGGTGAGTCCCTCTTTAAAAGGACCGTACACTGCTGCCGAGGACTGAAACTGGTTGAGTTGTCAGTACAAAAGAGAACAACTACGACTCCCAGGGTGCATTTCACCTACAGTGAGCTAATCACAGGGCTTGACATGCTTTGTAGATACACTATATTGCCAAAAGTATTGGCTCACCTGCCTTGACTCGCATATGAACTTAAGTGACATCCCATTCTTAAACCATAGGGCTTAATATGACATTGGTCCACCCTTTGCAGCTACAACAGCTTCAACTCTTCTGGGAAGGCTTTCCACAAGGTTTAGGAGTGTGTTTATGTGAATTTTTGACCATTCCTCCAGAAGCACGTTTGTGAGGTCAGGCACTGATGTTGGACGAGAAGGCCTGGCTCTCAGTCTCCACTCTAATTCATCCCAAAGGTGTTCTAGCGGGTTGAGGTCAGGACTCTGTGCAGGCCAGTCAAGTTCATCCACACCAAACTTTCTCATCCATGTCTTTATGGACCTGTTGGAACAGGAAGGGGTCATCCCCAAACTGTTCCCACAAAGTTGGGAGCATGGAATTGTCCAAAATCTCTTGGTATGCTGAAGCATTCAGAGGTCATTTCACTGGAACTAAGGGGCCAAGCCCAGCTCCTGAAAAACAACCCCACACATCATAATCCCCCTTCACCAAACTTTACACATGGCACAGTGCAGTCAGACAAGTACCGTTCTCCTGGCAACCGCCAAACCCAGACTCGTCCATCAGATTGCCAGATGGTGAAGAGCGATTCGTCACTCCAGAGAACACGTCTCCACTGCTCTAGAGTCCAGTGGCGGTGGCTTTACACCACTGCATCCGACGCTTTGCATTGCACTTGGTGATGTAAGGCTTGGATGCAGCTGCTCGGCCATGGAAACCCATTCCATGAAGCTCTCTACGCACTGTTCTTGAGCTAATCTGAAGGCCACATGAAGTTTGGAGGTCTGTAGCGATTGACTCAGCAGAAAGTTGTCGACCTCTGCGCACTATGCGCCTCAGCATCCGCTGACCCCGCTCAGTCATTTTACGTGGCCTACCACTTCGTGGCTGAGTTGCTGTTGTTCCCAATCGCCTCCACTTTGTTATAATACCACTGACAGTTGACTGTGGAATATTTCACGACTGGACTTGTTGCGCAGGTGGCATCCTATCACAGTACCACGCTGGAATTGCTCTTGTGACCGACCCATTCTTTCACAAATGTTTGTAGAAACAGTCTGCATGCCTTGGTGCTTGATTTTATACACCTGTGGCCATGGAAGTGATTGGAACACCTGATTTCAATCATTTGGATGGGTGAGTGAATACTTTTGGCAATATAGTGTACCTGATAGCTGGTGGTTAGTAGCTCTGGTTACCAAAGGTATCCTCAGATGTACTGGCTGGATTAAAGTGAATGAACTAGAGATGACTCCTGCCCCTCGCTGCTCCTCAGGTGCGAGCAGTGATCGGTCACACCTACATGCTGACTCAGGATGAGGAGCTGTGGCAGAAGGAGCTTCCGGCTAACGTGGAGGCGCTGCTGGCTTCTCCTCTGGACCCGCTGGCCGACCGCTCGGACCGGACCAGGACCGGAGAAACCACGCCGAGGGACAAGACCAAGGTGGTCACTTACAGGGTGCCCCACAATGCTGCCGTCCAGGTGTACGACTACAGAGAGAAGGCGGCCAGGTGAGCCCGGGGTTTCCTGCCCTGATGGAGGGACGTGGTGGTAAAGTCTTGAGCTGACTCGGTGTTGGTGTGGTTCTGGTCGTCAGGGTGGTGTTTGGACCAGAGAGGGTGATGCTGGGACCTGACGAGCAGTTCACTGTGCTCTCGCTGTCCGGAGACAAGCCAAAGAGGGCCAACGTCATCAAGGCCATCTGCCTCCTGCTGGGACCCGACTTCTTCACCGACATCATCACCATCGAGACCGCCGACCACGCCCGGCTGCAGCTGCAGCTCTCCTACAACTGGTAAATCAGCAGATCAGCAGGACAGAGGTTCAGTAAAGAAACGCCTTAGAGAGAAGAGCTGGTTCTGACCAGCGTCAGGCTTAGTGAAGACTTGGTCTTAACTGTGCAGGCTAATGTGAATGTCCACGCCACGATACATCCTAGCTGCTAGGATACACCGCTGACAGTCTTCTGCTAATTTTCTTGCTGATAATTTGTCATTTGCTGCAACAACACGGAGGATCAGGGACAAAAGACATTTCATGGACGCTTCAGTAGAAAAGGAACAGACCAGACTATCACAGCGTCCTGTATGATACGCACCATCCTCTGTGCCGTTACCATAGAAATGTCCTGGATAAACGCTACCTCGAAGCTAAGGGGACATGGTGACTATTAGCCAAAGCGACTAGACGTTAGCTCCAAGCTAGAGGAACTACAAACTAATGCTAAGCCAAGAGGAAGTGGAAGCTCAGTGTAAGATATAGAAAGTTTACTCTACAGGGAGGTGTTTGTTATGTATCATCCTGGGTCGTATTAATAGAAACACCTGTCAGTCAAACAGCACCATCTTCTTCCTCTACCGTCTTCTCCTCCTCAGGTATTTTGATATCAAGTCTCCAGCGGACCCCTCTGATGCAGCCGCTCTGTTCTCAGTTCCTGACTTTGTTGGAGACGCCTGTAAAGCCGTCGCCTCCCGGATCAGAGGAGCAGTGGCCTCCGTGCAGTTTGATGATTTCCACAAGGTTGGTGTTCCACCTTCCTCTGTTCTCCAGCAGTGGAAACTGCACCAGGAGAAAAGAAACCTCATCCCAAGGTCTTCACTCTCCTCATCACTTTGTTTTGTTATTATGGATGCAGAACTCGAACCGGATCATCTGCTCGGCCGTGTTCGGCTTCGACGAAAAGCTGGCGGTTCGTCCCAACCTTCGCTTCAGCCAGAACAACCTGGTGATCAGCAGCGTGGACATCCAGTCTGTGGAGCCGGTGGACCAGAGAACACGAGACGCCCTGCAGAAGAGCGTCCAGCTCGCCATCGAGATCACCACCAACTCCCAGGAGGCCACCGCACGGTGACACACACACACACAGACAGACACAGTTTGACTTCCCTTAAGGTCTATCAGACTGGAGTACTGTTAGCCTACACCAAAACAATGCTATGCTAATGCTAAGTGGACATGGAGACCGACCTTAAGCTAAAGGGGCTATCCTTAGCCTATGCTAAGCTAAAGGGACCTTGAGGTTGACAGTAAGTTGAGGAGAACTGGAGCTGAGGGGAACCAGAAGCAAAGTATCACAGGCATCATTACAGCATTTACACTATTTCATCAATGAAGCGTGTAGATACTCTGTTCTCCAGTGAGCTTTGTTAGCTTAGAAGATGTAAAACAGGCACTTTGAGTCGTTCAGGACCAAATGTGATCCTGACTGATCGATCTGTGTGTTCAGGCACGAGGCGGAGCGTCTGGAGCAGGAGGCCCGGGGGAAGCTGGAGAGGCAGAGGATCACGGACCAGGCCGAGGCCGAGAGAGCCAGGAAGGAGCTGCTGGAGCTGGAGGCACTCAGGTGACCGCAGGCTCACGGGGTTAACTGGTGCAGCACCAGCAGGAGGTGTTAAAGGACCAGACGCGTCCCACTAACCCCGCCTGTGTGTTTCAGTGCGGCGGTGGAGAGCACCGGAGCTGCCAAGGCCGAAGCTCAGTCTCGGGCCGAGGCGGCTCGTATTCAGGGAGAGGCGGCGGTCAGCGAGGCCAAGCTGAAGGCCGAGGCTCTGAGGATCGAGGCGGTACGCCATAACTTCCTGTTTCACCTTTCAACATAAAACCCACCACAGAAGAGAAGTAGCAGTACTTAACATTTTAGTCCAAATATCCACAAACCAAAGTCAGTGTTACACACAGTTAAATACGTACGTGTGTGTGTGTGGTGTGTGGTGTGTGGTGTGTGTGTGTGTGGTGTGTGGTGTGTGTGTGTGCAGGAGTCGGAGCTCCAGCGGCTGGTGAAGGCTCGTGAGCAGGAGCTGAGCTACAAGCAGCAGATGGACAATCTGGAGGTGGAGAAGCAGAAACGTCTGGCTCTGATCGAGAGCGAGGGCTTCAGCAAGGTGGTGGAGTGTGTCGGCAGCGACACGCTCAAGGAGATAGCCCGGGCCGGGCCGGAGCTCCAGGTACTGCACCCCCACCACTAGTACGACTACTGACCAGTACCATGACCACCACCACTAGTACGACTACTGACCAGTACCATGACCACCACCACTAGTACGACTACTGACCAGTACCATGACCACCACCACTAGTACGACTACTGACCAGTACCATGACCACCACCACTAGTACGACTACTGACCAGTACCATGACCCCCACCACTAGTACGACTACTGACCAGTACCATGACCACCACCACTGCTTGTTTTGTCTAACAGTCCAAAAGTTAAAGTAGAAATGTCTAGAAGATAGAGATGGTAAAAAGAACCTCACCTCACTGCACATGGAAATAAATAGAACCATGTGGTCATGGTTCTACGGCTGTGATTGGTTTAGAACCATGTGGTCATGGTTCTACGGCTGTGATTGGTTTAGAACCATGTGGTCATGGTTCTACGGCTGTGATTGGCTGATCCCCCCCCCCCACACCTGTCTGAACCTGCCTCCCCGTCCTCCAGGTGAAGATGCTGCAGGCTCTGGGGCTGAAGTCCACCCTCATCACAGACGGATCGTCGCCCATCAACTTGTTCACCACCGCCAACGGCCTGCTGGGGGCGCTGCCGGGCCAGAGCCACTGAGGAGGAGGAGGAGGAGGAGGAGGAGGAGGAGGAGGAAGTGTCAAAGTAAACCTCAGATTGATTCTTCTGTAGCATGGCAGCAGATGAGTGTACTAAACTCTACCAGAACAGGACGTGCATCTTTAAAGTCCTCCTTTTACTTTGTCTCCATAAATGATGAACACTAGTGGTTATTAAAGGGATGAGCCATTATTAGCTGAGCGTCAATGAGGTTTTCCAGAAACAATGTGGTCGTATCTCTGTGAAGCTCCGCCCACAGGAGTAGTTTACATTGAAGTGTGTAGAAAAGAGTTAACATCTGTCCTGACGACAGAATCTGAGGTTTACTTTTGGACGGTGACGGTGAAACCTGAAGGAAGAAGAACTGTGCCTACAAACATGACAGTTTGTTTAGTCGTATAGCCAAAGATCTGCTTTGCACTACGTCCACTAGACATAGAGACGAACAGTTAATGCTGACATTTCTACATTAATAAAGTCTGTCCACCGTCCCCCCCTGCCTTACAAAGAGCTGCTGTGTGAACACATTAAAGTGCTGCCGCCCCCACGTCTGTGTCTGCTGTGCTGCTTCATCATCATCATCACCACCACCAAACACTGATGGGGTCTTTCTACACAGGGGTGATCTGAGCCACCCTTTGTTACTAGGCAACCACAGACTAAATAGGAAAAGTGATCAATTCAAAATGATTTGTTTTATGTGCAAACAGTCTGAACAATTACAGACACTTCCTGAAGCACCCACACACCAGCTAAAATCCCTGTTTTAGTGAATGTAGTCTGGTGTGTGTGCTGTTTGTGGTTAAACCAAAAGGATCTTCCAGGTCTCTCTCTGTAGGGATCCTTTCCATGATGCTGTCACACACTTAGAATAACACTCACACACCAGGATGTGGACAGAGAGGATCATGGGGGAGTTAACTGGCACCTTTCCATGGTACTCGCTTCACTTTGAACTGAACTGATCTCCACTGGTTGTAAGCTGCAGGTGAAGCATCATCCTGTTAAACCTGCCAACTAAACGACTTCCATCTCGTTCTAGTGAACTATAACTGCTTTTAGATTTGGCTCAAAAACAAACCGTGAAGAAGAAATGAGCCTTTCATCAGGACAAGACAAGTCTCTCCTCACCTCCTCGATGTCGCTGAAGGCCTCAGCTCCTCCTCCTCCTCCTCCTCCTCCTACGACGACAGCACGTACGCGTCCTGCATGCTGCGTTCAAGGTGCTCACCCGGCTGCAGGAAAAAGTAGATACAGGAGACACAGAAGTGAGACATGAGTGAAGGCCAGTTCACAGTGAGAGAATATTAGCAGCACAAGGAGAGAGACTTTAAAGACAACACAAATATTCTGTCAACTTGAGAAACAAAATGTCTTTAAACTAGAACTAGAGACTCAATAACTGAACTGGAGCCATTAGTAAGTGATGGAAGTGAGAGTTTCCCTACAAGCTAGCCTCCAAATAACGGTTCACACTCCTCATACTGACAACAAGAGTGTCTAGTGGCCGAAGTAATGATGCCGGGAGCGAAGGAGGGAGTCAGGTGTACAGTTAGCTGTCAATCATTCCATCACAGCCTGTTTCAGCATCAAGGCTGATTAAAACCAAACTGATCAGAATCATGAACACACATCAGTGTGACAAACTCACCTGATGTGTGTTTTGACTTTGTCGTTTGTTAGTTTTAGGTTTTTAGGGGTGGGGTTTATGACTCCTACTGCAGCCAGCCAGCGGGGGCCGGTCCTGACGCTCCGGCTTCACTTTTAGGGAGCTGACATGTCGGCCATCTTGAGTACCATCTATGGGCCAAAACACACGACTTTCTCCACCACGTGAAACCACAAAGGTTTTATAACTTATGTTCTGCAAGTTGGTTCTTCACGTCGGTTTATCTAACGTACTTATTTTAAGCTGAATCTAGCCAAGTAGTTTTGGAGCCTAAACATAACCGAACTGACCATTGCATAATGTTAACGTCACCTTAATGTTGAACTCCTGAATCGTTGGGTCTGAGCTGCTCTTTATGGAAAGAGTCTTGAGATAATGCTGTTATTAATAAAGACTGATTGATTGATTGACCTGCTGACATGTCATAAGTCACTGGAAATCAACCTCTTGTGCTGACGTCAGTCCCTGCATCACAGACACTGTATGGACTGTAACTGTACTGTATGTGCACCAGCCGGTTTGTCCGGTTGGCCAAAACAAGGTAAAAGGTCATGAGAGCACAATGATTCAAACCTCCAGCTTAGATTCTATTCTCAGTTTGTAATCAGTCCCATCTGCAGGTCTACAGTCACACCTGCCTGCTCCGCCGGGCCCCTTTAAACAGGTTTTACTGGGCGTCCCCCTGATGAAACAATAGTGAAACACTTCCATGACTCCATCACAGGAGGAAACAGCACAGAGCCTTCAGTAAACTGTGAGTATCCTGGCTTAGTTGGCATGTTTACTGTCTTAACTAAACTGAACTACAACTGAACATAATGTCATTTAAGCGGTCGTTAATCACGTAGAAGTGACACACACACCTCTGTCATGAGCTCTCTGACTGGCGTTATTTTCTTCGTTGCAGAGATGTGCTCAAGTCTTCACAATGGACCTCTGGGAGGACAATGCAGTGGAGGTCTATCAGAAACAAAGGTCAGAGTCCTCATCCTCCTCTACCTCAGTCTGTGCTGGATCTCGTTCACTCACTTCACTGCGTCAAACACAACCAGTCCGTCTCCATCATCCTGGGGGTTATTTTTAATAAATACACCTAAATAACCGCAGCTTCAACAAAGCATCCTGGAAAGGATCCCTACAGAGAGAGACCTGGAAGATCCTTTTGGTTTAACCACAAACAGCACACACACCAGACTACATTCACTAAAACAGGGATTTTAGAGAACAGGACACAGGAGCTGCTGCCTCCATCAGTCAGTGTGTCTGTGTTGTTGTGTGACTTTGGTGTTTTAAAGGGTCAGTTTAGATTCACCACAATACTAATTATGACAATAAAAGCTAACTGATGGAGGCGGCAGCAGACCAGCAACTCCTGTGTCCTGCAAGGTAAAATGACTGTTTTTGTGAATGGAGTCTGGTGCGTTTGATAAGAGTGATGGAACAGCTGTTTCTGGTTTCACCAAAAGGATGTTCCTTTGGACCAGTTCCACAACTTTTTGTACCTACCAACCATTTAGACACCAAAATGTACAAGTCAGGGTTTACATGGTACACAGGGCCTGGTTACTCTCCTCTGGATGTCAGCAGCTGATCAAAAGAGCTTTTCTACTTTTACATTTACAGACTCCACAGCGATCAGACCCAGAGGCCCCCGTCTCCAACGCCCAGCGGTGTGTCCCTGAGGAGCCACCAGTCCAAGGGAAGCCCTCTGCTCTTCAACAAGGAGCACGTCTGCTCTGATTCACAGCAAGTCTGATTATGACTATGAGAGAGTCTCTCTGTGAAACACACCAAACTTTCACATACTTTGATTTGTGTATAGAATATTTTCCTAAAAGAAGAAAGTTATTAACCAGACAGTCCCCTCAGCCACAGCCCATAAACAACGTCTGTTTTCAAGATGACCAAACTCAGAGAGAAGCCACAAAGCTTCAGAATACAAACAGGGGAAAAATAAATGACCACTAGTAAAGCATTCCTGACCACACTAAATGTAGTCTCCTCCTTTAGGAGTCCAGAACATTGTCAGTGGGTAGTAACTGTTTTTTTATAATTAGAAAAAGAAAAACAGGTCTGTGGGGAAATAATGTTTCTCACGTGAGGCGTGATGTACAGAGAGGATCAAACGGACCTGATCAGACACTAGTGTGTTTTAACTGGCTTTATTTGTGCTAGTTTGACTGCTGTCCCTCAGTGTAACCATTCATTCTGCCAGCAAATGGTGCCAAAGCAAAGAAATTATACAAACCGTCTTTAATGAACGTCCTCGGAGCGCTAGAAGACAGAGCGGTGTCTTAAGTTTAGTGTGACTAGTCTGTTGTACTCTGAACTGAATTTTGTGAGGCCGGATCCTCCAGCAGCCAGCGACACTGACTGGTCCACAGAGGAGGATCCATATTTCAGAGATCCCTACAGAAAGAGACCTGGAAGATCCTTTTGGTTTAACCACAAACAGCACACACACCAGACTACATTCACTAAAACAGGGATTTTAGAGAACAGGACACAGGAGTTGTCGGTCTCGATCGGTTAGTTACTTTCTATCTTTATGTGAATTTGGTGTTTGAAATGGATTAGTTCAGATCCAACACAACATTGGTTGTGTTATTGTGTACCACACAGTAACAGAAACAAGCTAATCAATTGAGGCAGCACTAGTAAAGCAACTCTTGTGTCCTGTTCTCTAAAATCCCTGTTTTAGTGAATGTAGTCTGGTGTGTGTGCAGAGAGCGATAGAACGGCTGTTTGTGGTTAAACCAAAAGGATCTTCCAGGTCTCTCTCTGGCTGAGGTGATCTACTGGACCAGTTCCAACACTTTTACAACCTACCAGTCATTCAGACACCAGGATGTGTATAAGTAGGGTGAAATGAGACTTGCAAAGTACGTCCACTTTCATTTGTCGATTTACCTTTTAAACTGATGAGTGTAATTCATTGCACGATTCACACAGGATCAAAACAAAAGATTGTCTCTCACCGTTGTTGACCACACAGTTTGTTCTGAAATGAGGTTCCATGTTGGTCCACCAGAGGGGGGGGGGGGCTTCATTTCTCTGTTAGGTGAAAAACAAACAGTATTTAGTGAATAGAGTACTTCCTGTGAAGCCAGGGCTGAGGCTGGCTCAGGGTCCAGCATCGCTCCACTGACAAACTTAATCATAGCACCTGTGAGCTATAGACAGCGAGGCTATTATTCATTTTATCAGCTCCTTCACAGTTCCCGTCATCATTTTCAGATATAAAGTAATATCCATACTATGGCTCGGCTGAACACTTGAGTGTTATTATCTAGTGAGAGATGCCCAGTACCACCAGCTACATTTTAAATTCAGTTTTTAATCAAAAGCCAGTGTCAGCCCATTCCCATCCTGCAGTCGTCCATAGTTGTTGGCTGAGAGAGAAACATAATCACGTCTTCTTTTAAAATGACGTGTGCCGATGAGGAGGGTGGATTTAGCAGTGGCTACCAGAGATCCTTGAGCTTTCTCACTGGGTAAACACGTATCACGTGGACTACCTCACCGCTTTAGAGCCGCCTCTTTCAGTCAGGGTGCAGACAGAAAAAATATATTCAAATCTCCAGATAAGTACAGCTGAAACACGTCACAGGCCACCTCGTACATCTTCAGACGGCCTCACACCCTAATGTCAGGGTCCACACCAGGGTCAGCGGCCGCATAGCCGACGTTACAACGTCAGGGGTCATTCACTAGTTAGCGGCTAGTTGGCGACATCACTAGCAGACAGTGTGTTTTCATAGTTAACGAGAGGTCGAGTGGCCGGAGCACACAAACTACCCTGGAACAGTTTATGAAAAGAAATCCGATAACTGTGGATCTGAACCGTGGATCCAGGCTCCAGTTTCCAAGCAAAGTTAAAGACATCCAACAACTCATCCATCACCAGCCAGAGCAACAATTAAGATATTTTAAAATACATTTTAGACTGATGTGGCTTGAGATTTTAAGTATTTTTAGAGTGTCATGACTGGAAAAAGCTGCTGTATCGGAGCAAAACTTGTAAATAATATATTCTATCATCCACTGCAGGTAATAAACTCATTATGCTCTTTACACACTTCGACCAGATCCACATGCACTGAAATAAGAAGCTGCTTCTGTTTACTTCTATGTGACCTGGTTACAGACTCCACAGCGATCAGACCCAGAGGCCCCCGTCTCCAACCCCCAGCAGTGTGTCCCTGAGGAGCCACCAGTCCAAGGGAAGCCCTCTGCTCTTCAACAAGGAGCACGTCTGCTCTGATTCACAGCAAGTCTGATTATTCAGATAGAGCTGATCAAATCTGATCAATTTAATCTCACATTTATTGATACTAGAATATTTTGCTGATTTAAAACAGAGACCAGCTCTATCAGAGCCAGAGGGCAGACTCCCCAACACAGAGCCACCTGTCTGTCAGTGAGCGGTCCATGGGGAACCGTCCTGTTTTTGACACTGAGCCAATCCCAGCAGTCTGTACACAACCACCACTCCATCAACCCTTCGAAAAAGACTCGGGAAATGGTAATCTGCCATTTTTTGGCCCCATCTGTCCACATCCTGGTGTCCTGGTAGGTAGTAAAAGTGTTGGAACTGGTCCAGTAGATCACCTCAGCCAGCAGCCACCAAACGGGCTGCAATGGCTGCAACGTGATCCTTTGGGACAACTGCACCTGATCACAGTAGGTCCACTAAAAGAGCTTGTTTGATCCACTGACAGGCTCAGAGTGTTATTCTAAGTGTGTGACAGCATCATGGAAAGGATCCCTACAGAGAGAGACCTGGAAGATCCTTTTGGTTTAACCACAAACAGCACACACACCAGACTACATTCACTAAAACAGGGATTTTAGCTGACAGGACACAGGAGTTGCTGGTCTCGATCGGTTAGTTACTTTCTATTTTTATGTGAATTTGGTGTTTGAAATTGATTAGTTCAGATCCAACACAATATTGTTTGGGTTATTGTGTACCACACAGTAACAGAAACAAGCTAATCAATTGAGGCAGCACTAGTAAAGCAACTCTTATGGTCTGCAAGGTAAATCCCTGTTTTAGTGAATGTAGTCTGGTGTGTGTGTGCAGAGAGTGATATAACAGCTGTTTATGGTTAAACCAAAAGGATCTTCCAGGTCTTAAACTGACAAACATGAGCGTAATTCATTGCACAATTCACACAGGATCAAACACAAACACAGACCAGCAACTCCTGTGTTGTTCAAGGTAAATTGACTGTTTTTGTCGATGGAGTCTGGTGGCTTTGAAGACAGCGATATAACAGCAGTTTCTAGTTCAACAAAATTTTAAATTCTGCTACATATTTATATTGTAGCTCAAAACTCTGTCACTGTAATACTACTAACACGAGTTCAGTCTCAGGGCAGGTTTCGTCTTGTAGTGTATATATTTTGGTAAAGACACTGGTCTGCTCACCATAGTGCTGCCTGCAACTATCATTATGCGTTTTCTTTTTTTGATGCATTCCCTCAGTGACCAGTGATGTGGAGGAGGCTTTAAACAACCACCGCATCGACCTGAAACAGAGGTTTCAATATGTAGTTGAAGGAAGTGCTGGAGAAGGAAGTGGAATCCATCTGAGCAGCATCTACACAAAGCTCTACATCACAGAGGGGGAGTGTGAGGGGATTAATACTGAACATGAGGTGTGGCAGCTTGAGACAGAATTCACCCTGAAAACCGCCCATGGTACGCCAATCGACTGCAGCGACATCTTCACGCCCTCACATGGCCAAGGCGAATGTCTGAAAGTCTTGACCAAAGGCATCGCTGGCAGTGGAAAAACAGTTTGTGCCCAGAAAGTCATCCTTGACTGGGTGGAGGGGAGAGCAAACAACGCAGTGAAGGTCTTGTTTGTTCTCCCATTTCGTGAGTTGAACATGATTATGGATAAACAGTACAGCCTGCTGGGCCTGCTGAGCCTTTTCCATCCGTCACTAGAAAAAGTCTTGGCAGGGATGCTCATCGAGTGGAGAACCGCCTTCATCCTGGACGGCCTCGACGAAAGCCGACTCAAACTGGATTTCCACAGCAGACAGTCTGTGTCCTCTGTCACGCAAAAATCCTCAGTAGACAAACTGCTGACAAGCCTCATCAAAGGGACTCTGCTGCCGCCTGCACTCCTCTGGATAACCTGCAGACCTGCGGCCGCCGTCCTGATCCCTCCGCAGTACATCAACAGGCTGACAGAAGTACGAGGCTTCACTGACCCTCAGAAGTTGGAATACTTCAGGAAAAAGTTTCCTGACGATGAGCAAGCCGGTAAAATCATCTCACACATCACCATGGTAAGAAGCCTCCAGATCATGTGCCACATCCCGGTTTTCTGCTGGATGATTGCAACAGTTTTTCAGTACATGTGGAGAGAAAATAAAACAGGAGAGCTGCCCAAGACCCTGACGGAGATGTACTCACACTTTGTGATGGTTCAGACAAAGAGGAAGGTGACTAAGTATGGGAAGGCTGAGGTGAAGGAGACCGATAAGGAAGTTCTTCTGAAGCTGGGGAGGCTCGCCTTTGAGCATCTGGAGAAAGGAAACCTCTTGTTCTACCAGAAGGACCTCGAGGAGTGTGGTCTTGATGTGACTGAAGCTGTGGTGCATGCTGGCCTGTGCACCGCCATCTTTAAAGAGGAGCGTGTCTTCCTCCAGAAAATGGTCTACTGCTTCGTCCATCTAAGCGTTCAGGAGTTTCTCGCTGCCGTCTACGCTTATCACAGTTACTCAACCCAGAACATCAACGCTCTGAGGAGTCTCCTCAAAAGAGACTCCACTCCTCCTGTACAAGGAGAACTTCTTGCCAATCGGTTTTTCAAGAAAGCCATGCCAAAAACATCAAATGTTGAAAGCACCAGCAGTCTGACCTTACATGAACTTTTGGAGGGGGCTTTGGTAAAGGCCCTGGAGAGCAGCAATGGCCATCTAGACTTATTTGTCCGCTTCCTTCATGGCCTCACTGTCGAGTCAAACCAGCGTGCCTTAGGAGGCCTGATCGTCCAAAACTCAAGATCAGACAGTGTTAAAAAACACATCCGCACGCTGAAAATGGTACAAAGGAAGGCAACCTCAGCGGAGAGATGTGTCAACTTGTCCCTCTGCTTGATCGAAATGGACGACCACTCTGTGGACCAGGAAATTCAAGAGTTCCTGGAGTCAGAGAACAGATCAGAGAAGAAGCTCTCCCCCGTCCTGTGCTCCACTCTGGCCTACAAACTGCTGACGTCAGAGAAGGTCCTGGAGGAGTTCGACCTCAGGACTTTCAACACGTCAGATGAAGGGCGAAGGAGACTGGTGCCGGTGGCGAGAAACTGCAGAATTGCTCAGTGAGTGGCTTATTCTAGAGACTTCACATTGACTTAATGTACAGAAGGTCCAAATACTCTGATTATTTTTCCAGGGAAGCGAGCACACCACATTATTAAAAAGGACCATGCATTGCCAGCCAATCTTTTGGAGTCGACTTTTCACACCAAAGCACAAACACAGACGGTACAAAAGAGGTGTTCGTAGCTTCCTGGTCTGAACAGTGAAGCCGATGCTGAAGAGCCTTAAAGCTGCATCCTCTCTAGTGTCCAGCAGGGGGCGACTCCACTGGCTCCAAACAGGAGTCTGATTGGATGGAAGTCAATGAGGAAATGAGGAGACTTCTCTCCTGATTTATCAGCTCAGTGAACAGTTTCTGCTCTCAGTCTCTAGTTTACAGTCTTCTTCAGAACAGCAGGACGTTCATTTAGTCAATGATGGTCCATTTAGAGGAAGATACACCAGGAAGAGGGGGAGGAGCTTTAGGGCGGGGCTACCTGCTCACTGACCAATCAGAGGAGGGTTCTGTCTAAACTAAACTTCCAGGTTGGCCGACAAAAATAGTTTATCCCTGCAGCACATAAACACACAGCGACTCTTTCAGGTTCCAGGTGATTATACACCAGTGGAATCATGATAATGAAGATTATATTCCTGCCAAAAGACCCCCTAAACCCTACAGACTGCACCTTTAATGTTGTTGTGCATTAATGTCAGACACTATTTAGCATTTTCCATTGGCCTTCTGTGGATAAATCAAGTAAAAGTTTGGCTCTCTGACAGGCTCTCCAGCTGTGGCCTCACAACTGAAGATGTCTGTGACGTCCTGGCCTCAGCACTGAGAGCTGAGAGGTCCCATCTGACGGAGCTCGACCTGAGTAACAACGAGCTCCAGGATTCAGCGGTGCAGCTGCTCATTCCTGGGCTGCAGAGTGTGAACTGTAAACTGAGTAAACTAAGGTTAGGCCTTCGTCAGCCTTCGTTTGCTCTTTATGTGAGTTGAACGGTAGTGAAACCAGAGATCTCCCTCTGTATTTAGGTTAAACCAGTGCAGGCTGTCGAAGGAAAGCTGTGAAATGCTGGAATCTGCGCTCAGCTCCAGTTCTTCCAGTGTTAGAGAGCTGGATCTGAGCAACAACGAGCTGAGTGATGCAGGAGTGGAGCGGCTGTCTGCTCTACTGAAGAGTCCAAACTGTACGCTGGAGACTCTAAGGTGATATCACTTCATTTTGACATTTAGAGAATTGATCTTCTCCTGTGTGCCGGAAACATGTTAAAACTTGTTTTGTTTTCAGGCTCAATCAGTGTGGAGTAACAGAGATATCCTGTGAGCGACTGGGATCAGCGGTCAGGTCGGACCTGTCCCTCAAAGAGCTGGACCTGAGCAACAACGAGCTGAGGAGCCCTGGAGCGACGCTGCTCTCTGCCGGACTCCAGAGTCCAAACTGTAAACTGAAGGTTCTCAGGTAGACAAGTGGCATTTAACTCTCACTACTCATCACCCAGCAGGCAACTGAACGTTTGTAACTGGTCAAGTAAGGAAACGTTAATATGGTTCTTCATTAGCACCGTTTAACGCCTGTTTGTCATTAAAACACAGGAACGTCATGACTAAACCTGACCAATCAGAGGCACGTCATGACTAAAGCTGACCAATCAGAGGCACGTCATGACTAAAGCTGACCAATCAGAGGAACGTCATGACTAAAGCTGACCAATCAGAGGAACGTCATGACTAAACCTGACCAATCAGAGGCACGTCATGACTAAACCTAACCAATCAGAGGCAGTCCTCGTGGATTGATCGTCACTTCTGGCTCCAAAATAAAAAATAAAACAAACAGTCCATAAACCAACGGGTGACATCACGGTGGCTACGTCCACTTCTCATGTACAGTCTGTGGTTCACATGGGTGACAGCTGCTTCACACCCCTACCGCCATGATCGGATCCACTTCCCCTCTGCAGCCGCCTGCTCATCTAAAGGACCTCTTTGTTTAACCCACCTAGTATTCAGTATTCAGCGGAGACAATCACTGATCACAATAAGCTTATTAAAACAACACTGGAATCAAACTTACTGACCTTGTTCTCCTCACAACAAGAGGCCAAAAGAGATGCCTCCATCATACAGAAAAAACATTACGTTTATATCCACCTATAATCCTGATTGATTTGAACACTAGAGGTTTGTCTCCACGCAGGCTGTCAGGATGTCTGATCACTGAGGAGGGCTGTACGTCTCTGGCCTCAGCTCTGAGCTCCAACCCCTCCCACCTGGAAGAGCTGGACCTGAGCTACAACCATCCAGGAGAGTCGGTGAAGCTGCTGTCTGCTGGACTAGAGGATCCAGACTGGAGCCTAAACACTCTCCGGTTCGTCGTACTTGAGAGAGAGAGAGAGTATTTTTACAGGTTATCATGGTCACTGGCTGCAGCTGTTCTAACAAATCATTTGTTACCAGTCAGGTTGGTACAGTAGAGTCTGTGAAATGGCCCAAATACTGCAGTGGGCATTAATATGAAATGCACTTCCTTTTTGATGTTGAAGCTCAAAATTCACCTCCTGACCTGGACTTTATCCCCAGACACAGTATAGATTATCAATCGATAATGAAACACGACGTTATATCCCAGTGTCTCTGCTATGATTGGCTAATGATCACTACTATGTTATGTGGCCATGCATAGCTCATGTTAGCATTACTCCTTCACTGCTTTTACTCTGAAGGTCAAAAGTTAATCTCAGATGCTTTTATTGTCGGTGTGCATGCTTTATGAATTAGTTTGTCCAGTTTAATGATCCGTTCACACAGATTTCCATATTCTATTTTCTTTCCACCCCGTCAACAGGATGCCACAGTACATACAGAGCTGCCAAGTCCACCAGTAGATTAGTCTAAATCACTGACATAACGTGTTCACCGGTCTGTTGATCCTCCTACAGGGTGGATCACGGAGGAGCACACAGGCTGATCTCTGGACAGAGGAAATGTGAGTGATGACGTCTGACAGACAGAAATATATTACTGTGGTGCTCCTCTCAGAAAAACTTCTGATTGTACCTTTAGCAGAAGAGATTCATGGTGAGACCTCTTCCTCAGCTGCTGTGTGTTAGCAGTGTGCAGGTTTCAGTGCGTCAGCAGTAGCAGTGAACCAGGTTTTTGGGTTCTTATGTCAAAAACTAATATACTGTAAACTCCTTTTCTGTAGACGAGCCCTTTTCAGCACGTCCACATTAACTTGCTCTCAAACAGACCACCTCAAGAGCACAGCCTCACGGGGCTGCTAGCGTGGCTGCAGAGCAGTGGTGGGACACTACAAGTCAAATCCTAGTTCAGTACAAGCACTGCAGTATTCCCAGCTGTGTGGTTAATAAAGGTAATGGTAATAAAGGCTCGTTAGCGGGCCGCTAGCAGCAGCGCTAGCTTAATGATAGCTCTGTCCCAGTGAGCCAGTGTGCACAAGGCCAGCCACCTGAGACTAAAGCAGCTAAATGGAATTCAGCCATCAGTCATTTGGTTACCTACACCTGTGCTCTTCCTGCTGCGAAATGTCTTCTCCCCCCCTCAGAGTGACTTCCTGTACCTGTGTCAGGTGTCCTGCACTTTAACTGCACTGATGATGATGATGATGATGATGAACACAACAGTAAACACCTTCTCCTGCGTCTCTACCTGCAGATTCACTCCGGCCCACGTTGGATCCAAACACGGCGCACAAACACCTCCTCCTGTCGGAGCACGGCCCTCAGGTCACAGGCACGGACACGTGGCATCCTTACCCCGATCGCCCTGAGAGGTTTCACCTACAGGATCAGGTGCTGTGTGGGGAGGCTCTGACCGGCTGCTGCTACTGGGAGGTGGAGTGGACCGGGGGGGGGTTTATTGGCGTAGCGTACAAGGGGATCGCCAGAACCGGTTTCTACGAGAGCTGGCTCGGACACAACGACAAGTCGTGGTGCCTCAGCTGTTTTGGTAGCTACCAGGTGATCCACGGGGGGAGGAAGACGGACGTACCGACGGCCATCACCTCACGCAGAGTGGGAGTGTACCTGGACTGGCAGAGAGGCTCTCTGTCCTTCTACAGCGTCACCGCAGGCCGTCTGCAGCACCTGTACACCTTCCACTGCAGATTCACAGAGCCGCTGCACCCCGGCTTTTATGTCCCGTACAGCTGCTCCCTGTCTCTGAGTTAGTGTGTCCACGCTCACAGCTCAGAGTGGGGGGGGGTCTACATGTATCAGCAAGTTAAACGGAAGGTTTCCAACACTTAAATGCAGCTGTTTTAGGCCAAACTTGCAAGGAAAATAAACACAGAATGTGAAGTACAGGCGTAACCACAGTAACCACAGTAAACACAGTAAACACAGTGAATACAGTAAACACAGTGAATACAGTAAACACAGTGAATACAGTGAATACAGTGAACACAGTGAATACAGTAAACACAGTGAATACAGTGAACACAGTAAACACAGTAAACACAGTGAACACAGTGAATACAGTGAATACAGTGAACACAGTGAACACAGTGAACACAGTGAACACAGTGAACACAGTGAACACAGTGAATACAGATGCTGCCAGGTCAAAACTAGTACAGCAAACTGACAACAACTGTTTGAGTTAAAGAACATCAGTACAAATGGGTTTATTGGAGTGAAAACTACCTTTGTCCTCACTGATATTAGTCAGTGCAGCTGTGTTACGGCCTACATCTGATGTCGAGCTCTGGGTCATTACTGTGATTCTGTTTAATGGTTCAAATAAAGAGGTGAATGCTTCCTGTGTGTCACAACGAGTCCAGTCATCCTCCTCGTGCGGATCAACACTTCTGCCGCTCAGCTTTTGTCCGAATGACGATGTTTCCTCCACATTATTTAGTGTTCATCACAGTTAGATTCTGAATATAAATATTCGGAGGGACCGTGAGACGCTGAGCGACGACACGAACGACACTCGCTTTGAAGTCATTAAGAGAGAGAAAAGTTATGGAGGAAGTAAACCGAGAGAAAGTCTGCAGGTTAGCTCCTCCACGCCATCCACACAGACCCTACGGTGGCCACAAGGGGACAAACTTTGCCAATATTAAAAGCAAACTCACATGCATAGTGCGGTACATCAGCCCTGGGAGCAGAACACACACGTTAATGTGCAGTAACTGGATAACAGACACATCTGAATTCTAGTCCCAACTGAGTTCAGTAAGGATCAAATGTTCAAGTGGTTAACAACTAAAACAGAACAGAAGACTTTAAGAAAGGACCCGTAGGCACCATGCTTAACTATGCTTTCACTTCATTCACTTCAGAATGAGCCCAGGTCCTGTTTCACACCAACACTGAGTTGAATCAGAGCTAACAGCCCACAACAACAACCTGAAGTCTCTCAGTGACACAAAGAAAACTACCTGATGGAAGCAGCATCAGCTAAAATCCCTGTTTTAGTGAATGGAGTCTGGTGTGTGTCCAGAGAGCGATAGAACGGCTGTTTGAGGTTAAACCAAAAGGATCTTCCGGTTGTTATTAGACGCCAGTTAAACTCCAAAGAGGAAGAGGAGAGGAAGCAGGTACTTTTTCTGTATTTACTGCAGCGGTTGGATGAAACAGAATCTCCCCGGTGGAGGCAGGTCTCTCATTTCTAATGTGTATGACAAACTAAACACCGTCCAAATGTCTTTTCTTCAATGAAAACCTGGGAATTCATTTATGTGGCATTTCATTTAGATTCTGTGGGCTGTCTTTTTATCCCTCATCTCACTGTTGCTGCCTGGGTTACCTGTACCAGCCTGGACCTGCTGTTCATCTGCTGGAAAACTTAGCTCAGCAGCAGAGTGACATCTGGTGGGTTGTAAACCTTGCAACGGCTCCACACCCCCTCCCTGATTTTAACAGTTTAAGTCTCATATACGTCTAATTAAAGACCTGAGCCCTGTTTTTAACATACGTGTGTGACATATTGTGACTTTTGTGTCTTAAAGGGTTAGTTCAGACCAGACACAAACTAACCGGCTGAGGCAGCAGCAGACCACCAGCGTCTGTGTTCTGTGAGGTAAAATGACTGTTTTTGTGAATGGAGTCTGGTGTGTGTGCAGAGAGCGATAACTCAACATACTTCAGTTTCTGTCCAACATCTTTAGACCAGAACAATAAATCTGTTTAGTTTGCCAAATGATCACAAAATAAGCCATCAAATAAAATTTCTGTTTCAGTTTCTTGTTTTAGCAGGTAAACCAGAGGAGCCACTGATCGGCCGGTCAGGTCTGTTTGTTCAAAACTTTATTGGACAGATGAACAACATCACCTACGTCCACAGGTAGACATGCTCTTTTTTAAAAACACATCTCACACCTGGAAGTTTGGACTAGACGACCTTATGCTATGAAGCCGTCCACTAGATGGAGCTCAAAGGTTTAGAAAAGAAAACACCGTGTGTGTGTGTGTGTGTGTAAAGACCTGCCAACATAAAACATGCACAGTTTCAAGATAAAGCAATAGAGATCCTATGTGAATTGCTGTTTTGGGCACTACACCAGGGTTCATGCATTTTTTAGCTCGTTTAGCCGCTGCTGGTAACACATCCTGTGCTGAACTGCTGCTGCAGGGTTTTAGATGATTGAAAGCAGCCCCAGTTTCTGTTCACTTGTCCTGTCATGAAATAAAGCCGTTCTCTCTCATGGAGTGTCAGTAACAACAGAAGTATTGTGTCACTTTACTTAACTAAACGTAATAATACTACAGTGTAAAATCACTTTGTTACAAGTAGAAGTTCTGCATTCGAGGTTACTGCTTAAGTATAATCAGAAACACGTCTTTAAGGTATCATAAATGTTTGGCTTTTACTTAGAGCCTTTCCTGGCGTGGAGGATGTGAACACCTGAGCCCCGCTGGTGTTCTGGTGCCTTAAGGACCGGACCGCTATCACAGGGGACATCAGGACTGCAGATCAGACAGAGGAGGGGGCTCCTCTTTAATCCAATTCATCGATCAGATAATTCGGTCAGAGGAGGCGAAGCCTGACAGTAATTCTCTGCGACTGTCTCCTCTCATAAATTCCTCAGTTTATCTCGTCTAATCTGCTCATCAGTCTCCTCCGAGGCTCTGACCTCCAGGTTTGTGTCGCTAAAACCTGATTGTTTAAAGCTCCGTCGATACCGAAGAAAACTGCACCTACTCAACCATCATAATCAGATGAGAAACAAGGACTCCTGTCTGTCCGTCTGTCTGTCTGTCTGTCTGTCTGTCTGTCTGTCCGTCCGTCCGTCCCACTGGACCTGCAGCCGTGTACTCAAACTAGATTCATTTCACAAAGAAAATAAAGTGACACCAGTTCATCTCACACTGAATGAGATCGATCCAAAATGACTATGACATCACATTTATTCAATGTGATTAATTAATTAGCCTTTCTTTAAAGATGCTCTGATGGATGAACATTCACTGGTTTTACTCTACGATACTTAACTGAATAAGTCAGGGTTTAGACTGTTGGTCGAACAGAGGGAAACATTTTAATTAAAAACAAGGACCGACCAATTAAAAACAATGAATAAGATTATGAAAATACAATTTTCATCTTCATTAACTTCACTCCTGATCTA